>NW_020539725.1:65063773-65103322 GCF_003426905.1 Ctenocephalides felis | reverse complement strand
TGCAAAAAATGACATGACAATGTTTGTTAAATAAGAACTGTCACTTGCCAGAAATTTCAATATACTTATGAGCCTAGACAATATCATAGTATAATATTCATGATTATGAATGAAAAAAATGTAATATCTATATTATTATTGCCGAAAAGCAGCTTAGATATGCCAGAAATTAAAATAATATAATTTACAGTATATGTTTGGCAGATGAAATTATATTATTCAGTTAGACATAATATTTTTTAACCAATGCATGTCGTGTTTTGCCTTACTTTGCTAAATCACAATACAAAGAGAATTTCACTTATTCAAAAAATTTAGTATTTTCATTAAAATTTATTTTAGGAATATTTACTCAAGTCAATGGAGCGTTTTGCTCAGAGTTTTTTTTACTGTGTTCCAATTTGCATGAAATTTTGGAATTAGGTTAATCTTACTCTCAAGTTCAAAATTAAAAATAATTTAGACCCCGTCGTATTATATAAATAAATTAATATAAATACAAAAAATGATATTTAATTAAAATGTTTAGCAAATTTCAACAAACTAGTTTTTTTTTAATTTTCACCAAATGCTGCCATTACGCCTCCATTTAAAAATTATGTATAATTCGTGTAAATATAAAATTAGACGTGTAAGTCAGACGGAAAACGGAATTCATTTGTAATAAACCATATAAAACGGTTCTCCCAAAAATTTTCCAAATTTTTAAAATTTTTTAAAACAAATATTGTCCGGTCCATCTAAAAACACTTCCCGGGGAATGACACCCCTTCTCAGTGGTGTAATTTTATTTTTTTCTAAATAACGTCACATATAGAAGAACTAATCATAAGAAAAAAATGTTTGCTAATGTTTTTCAAAAAAGCAAATACTTTTCAAGTTACTAGCTGCCAAAAAAATTAGTTTCTTCCTGGCGTTTTTCAACGATTTTTAACAAATATCTTCAAAAATATACATTTTAACGAAAATTATGTAATGAGCAAAATTATACCGATTAAAATCTTAATACATGGGTGTTTTATAAAGTGTCCTAGGAACAATATTAAGCTAGATATGAAAAAGCAAAGTCAAAGAGATTTAATTGTAGTATTTGAAGCCATCTAGCGACGAGGTGTTACATTTTATATATTCCATAGGGTTTTAAAGTCCTCAAAATAAGCTTTAAAATGAGTACTGTTAAGGGTCTGTTTTTTATTTAAATCAAATAGTTTTATGAGTGTCATTTCCACCAAAATTAAAATTAATCGTATTTTATCTAATTTCATGCAAATTGGAGCACAGTAAAAAAGTGATGTATATACAAAATGGGAATTTTTGAATTGTAGAACACCGCCTGTCGGGTCAGCTAGTATATATTATATATATATATATATATATATATATACAAACTCTATTTAAACACCTGGGAAAAAGAGAGTAACTTTTTAAAACCTGCCACGATTTATTGCTGCACTTTTAAGAAACATGTACAAAAGTTTGCAACTTGTTTATAGTAAAACAAACGGGTGTCTAATATATTGCAAAACTATATTGTATGCTTTGAGAATATATGTAGGGTGTCCCAGAACTCAATGTCAGAAAAATAGAAAACTAGTGGGGTGTATGGCATCGAGCCTTAAGGCAATTTGCTGGAACTTCCCGTACTGTAACGAAATGTTCGAGAAATACTGAACGTTTTCAAATAGATTATTATAAATATTGTAACATTGTCTAATATTTATAAGAATTATATAAGCTGAATCGCAAAGTTGAAATTATTTGTTTTTAGAACTAATAATCAGAATTAAAATAAAATCTGGAATATTTCGATATACAAAAATTTTTTTTTGAAAAAAAAAGTTGAGGCAAAATTTTTTGTTCCAAAATCAATTATTTTGTTAAGGCAAGCAGAAAGTTCTTTTAATCATTTAAATCGGACGCTTAGTTCTCTCAAAAACTACCATTTTTTGCACATTTAGCTCTGTACTTTCGAAACGGCTGGGCCTGCCTTTGCCAAAAACTAATAAACATTTCTCCCAATCATTACTAATTGAATGTTTTTAGATCATTCAAATCGGATACTCCGTTCTCTGAAAAAGTCGATTTCTATTTTCTGCACTCTTTGCTCCGTATCTCCGAAACGGCTAGACCTGCCTTTGCCAAAAACTAATCAGTTCTTTTCCCTTTCAATATGAATCGAATGTTTTTTGAACCATTCAAATCGGTTGATCCGTGCGCCCAAAAACGTGACTGGAAATTTGTATCCATACATGCATACACACACACACATCCATTTTTTCTGAGGTATGCCAAAACGTTCAGAAATCTTCAAAACGTCGAGAAATGTAAAAATTTTCAATTTCGATTTTCGGCCCATTACAATAACCTACCCTACGGGAAGTTAAAAAGGTACACAGGATTTTAACTAATGATATCAACTCGTTTTGAATGACCATATCGATGGCCAATGAGGAGTTAGTATTTGTGGCGTAACGCGCTTCCGTTGCATTTGATGCTGAGTTGCCCTAAAGAAGTTTTATGTCGAAAACAACTTTTAACCTCAAATAATCTCATCAAATCTTTACAAAATTTTATATAAACCAAAGTTCTTGACTTCCAACTACTCGGACACGTCTGTTCCTGTCACCCTACTATTTCGCGCGAATTTCTTTTACCCGAAGTGAATTTTCTTAAGAACTATTTCTCGTCATTGCTTTTGTGTGACGAATGCTAGTAGAAAAGTAAGTGTATATATGGTATATATAAAAGGGGACAATAAAAAAGCGCTTAGACTTCTGTTAAATTCAATAGTAACGCTCGCCCGACGAGAGTCAAAGCAAGAAAAATGTTTAGCTAAGGAAAAACGGCTCCATAATGGGAGGAAAATATATAGAAGATTGGATTGGAGATGTGAAGTTTTTGTATTCAAGATTTTATTGTATATGTTGCATATGCTTTATGTGATTTGTGCTGAATCAGATTTCGCTTCTGAGATAGAATAGAATAGGATTCTTACGATAAAATTGATGCTTTCATTGTTGTCACCGTGAAAAAATTGTGAAACATCCAAGTTATAAACTAGTGGTGTATGGCATTGTGCTTTAAGGCAAATTGCTGGAATTTTCCGTACCGAAAACTAAATTATTAAATCTTACATATGATCTCGTGTGAAAATTGCCTTTCGTGGGCATTTCTAGTTATATATATTTGTGGGAGTGGTAATGGTTATAATAGAATAAACTCCCATCGTATAAAAATATATTTATTTATTATAAAATATTACTGATATGAAAAATATAAATGACAAGTCCAATTGTTTTCCTCTCATGACTAGCCTGCTTAATCCCCACATATTCATTTATTAACTTCCCGTAGGGTAGTTATAGTAATGGGCCGAAAATCGAAAATGAAAACTTCTGCATTTCTCGAAGTTTTGAAGGTTTCTGAACATTTTACTGGCATACCTCAGAAAAAATCGATGTGTGCGTGTGTGTTTTGTATGTCCGCATTTTTTCGTCCACGTTTTCGGGCGCACGGATCAACCGATTTGAATGGTTCAAGAAACATTCGATTCCTATTGATAGGGAGATGTGCTGATTGCTTTTTGCCAAAGGCAGGTCCAGCCGTTACGGAGATACGGAGTAAAGAGTGCAGAAAATACGAATCGAATTTTTGAGAGAACGGAAGGTCCGATTTGAATGATCTAAAAAGCTTTCTGCTCGTATTGACAAAACAATTGTTTTTGAGGATAAAAAATTATTGCATCTTTTTTTATTTTCCATAAAATATTTTTGAAATTTTGGATTACAATTGGAAAACTAAAAAAATTACCCAGGTTAAGCACAGTCTAAGCGCCACTCTGGTACAAATGTTCACCCGAGTGCGTTTAGACTGTTTACGTAGTGAGCACTTCTCCAATTTTGTGAAAACTGTACTATTGAAAAATGTGAAAATGCCGCCAAGCTAAGCGCAATGTAAGTGAAAATGTCTCACAGAATTATTTGCAAATGCGTCTAGACTGTGACTATGCGGAAGCACTTTTTCAATTTTGTGTAAATTAGGCAACTATTTTTTTTTTTTTTTGAAATGGAATTCGAAATGAAATGACGATTATTAATCTTCTGGAGATAAATTGATTTATGATTTACATTTGATTTGCTCAGATATAACAAGATAGCAAAAATAATGAAAGTTACAGTATTTGTAATAATATATTTAAAAACGTTTAAAATTTCTCGAATATTTCATTACGGTACGGGAAGTTCCAGCAATTTGCCAAGGCACGATGCCATACACCACTAATTGATTTTTTCTTAATAACTAAAGTGTGAAAACTTTTATATGTGATTTGTGTACACAAAATATACACTTTTCACGAACTTAGTATACAATCTTAAATAAGTTTTACTTCAAAAAATTTTGATTGTACTTTTATAGCATGTGGGGTATCATTTGAAAGGTCTTTTTTACTAGAGTCCGAATACTGTAATGAATTTTCAAATTTGTAAACACGATTTGTAAATACTTAAGTTAATTATGTGATTTGTCCACAAAATATACACTTTTTACAAATTTGTATCAAAGGAGCCTAAAAAAGTTTTACTTCAAAAAATTTTCATTGGTATCTTTTATAGCATGTGAGGTATCATTTGATAGGTCTTTTTTAGTAGATTCCGAATACTGTAATGAATTTACAAATTTCTGAACATAAAATGGTACCAGGATATAAAAATTATTAAAATTCCTTAACAATAATTTAAAACATTGCAATTTTGTTTCATAATGTTTATATGATAAAAATGAGAAATATTCTGTTTCAAAATGTTTATATAATAATAATGAGAAATATGAGATAATTTTTTTTAAAGAAAAAATAAAGATTCAGTTTAATGATAAGACGAGATAATACTTTGACACTGGTTTATACAATAGAACGACCCAAAGAGCTTACTAGATATCATATTTTCTATATAGTAAGAGGATTTGTAGAACATCTAACTTATGAATCCAATAATTAAACACGTTTAAAAAAAATCTGGGACAAAAACTTCCATATTACTTATAATAACAACAAAACTTATTCAACATTTATATTGATTTTTCATAAAGCCCACATTTCTATATTGTTCCCAATGATGCAAAAATTTCTCGTATTTTTCGTTAAATAAAATTTTGAAACATTTAACTAAAAAAATCAAATCATTAAGTACATATTTTTAAAAAAATCTAGAATAAAAAACTCCAAAACTCAACCCTCCATACTTTTTCCCAACGATGGAAAAACTTTTCTAGTTCCTCTTAAAATAACTATTATTACCTGGTGGTGCATTTTCTCGTCGGCCGAAAAATAATAAAACAATTGGAAAAGTAACAAAATATAGTCGGCTCTGTTTTCCTCTTTCGGTTGGAAAACTTTTACAAATATTTTTTGACTCTGCGGTTTTCCTACATGAAATACAATATATACGGTAATAAAACGATGGTAATTGTTTTAGTTCGAAAAAAGAATTTCTTGTTTTTGTATTTGTTTGGCAAGTTTTTTTTACACGCGCCGCTGAATTTTTTGTTTTCGTCATAAAATAATGGAGAGAATTAATTGCATAAAATTATTCTAGAATGATTCAGGTTAACGGAAAAGTTTCTTTTAAATATTGTTTCACCGGTTATAAAAATAATTAAAAGTTTTCTTCTTGTTACTGTTTGAGTTAGTTTTAAGTAAGTTTTATTTAAGAAAAGTTAGTTTATAGTACAGAATTCTTCACAAACACCACAAAAAGTTAAACCATGTTGTGAAAACTTTGTAGGAGTTATAGAAATAAGGGTTTGCTATTTTTATTTATTTTTTTTTTTACAAAAATGGATCCAAAAATATTTATTGAAAGTTGATTAGAGAAGTACAAGCATTGGGACAAGCTAATATTTTTCCAAAGACAGAATCCTCATTTTCCACGAAAATTAATTATTCAACAAATGATATCTCTATTATTACCATTGAAATGGATTCATTCCTGTTTTTTGTATTACATAATATTTTCCCTATGCACAACAAATAATGTTTTCGCATTTTTCCGAACTCATATTACCTGTCAGGAAAGATGTTATTCCGTCATAAACATTACGCAATCAGTCATTTTAAAATCTGAAATACGAGTAAATCATTTCGATCCCATTTATTACGATAATAAAACATTTTTCATCATTTCGGAATTATTACGAACGCCGTTCTGCTGGATTTATTACGTCTATACGTAGGTGAGACCGGGGTAAATTGTTCAAGTGTCTAAAATTTTCGATTTTGTAGTAAACGAGCTTAAAGAAGTTTTACTTCAAAATTTTTACCTGCGTTTTTTTTTGCATATCGGGTAGTGTTTGAAAGAAAATTTTAAATAGAATCCGAATTCTGCAATTATGTGTGTGGTTTAACCATTTTTAATGAATTTCTAGTAACCGAGCTTAAAGAAGTTTTACTTCAAAAATTTGACATTGTGTTTTTATGGCATTTTGGGTATCGTTTGAAAGGTAATTTTGAATAGAAACCGAATACTGCAATTATGTATGTGATTTATTAATTTTTAATAAATTTGTAGTAAACGAACTTAAAGAAGTTTTACTTCAAAAATTTTACATTGTTTTTTTTTCTTGTTGGGTATCATTTGAATGATAATTTTGCATAGAATCCGAATACCGTAATTAACTATGTGGTTTATCCACTTTTAATAAATTTGTAGTAAACGAGTTTTACTTCAAAAATTTTAAATTGTGTTTTTACTGGCATGTGGCATATCGTTTAAAAGGTCTCGACGAGTAAAAAATGATTTTCATAAAAAATAATTATAAAAATATATAAAAAAAACGTTATATACATGATCATATCTCATTGCCAAAAATATTAGAATGGTAAAATTCATTGATTTTTCTTAATAATTGAGGTGTGGAACTTTTATGTAATTTGTGACTATATAATGTACACTTTTTACAAATTTCTAGAGTCTAAAGAAGTTTTACTTCAAAAATGTTTGATAGTTAATTTTATGGCATGTGGGGTATCATTTGCAAGGTGTTTTTTAGTAGAATCCGAATATTGTAATGAATTTCCAAATTATCAGAACACAAAATAGTACAAGAATTTAAAAATTATAATAATTCTTTATTTAGTTGAAAACAATAGTTTAAAACATTGCAATGCAGTTCAAATTTAAATAACAAATAGTGGGGCGCATGGCATTGTGCCTTAAGGCAAATTGCTGGAACTTCCCGTAGCAAATTTTGTTTTGTTTTAAAAAGATTAACATTTTTGAAAAAAATTTACTCTGAAAAAATTAGATTTTTGAGAAACTATAAATTTTTGACAAAAATTTACTTTTATTTAAAAAAAATAAACTTTTTGAAGAAAAAATTATTGTGAAAAAATAAATGAAATATTTTGGAAATTCTGAACTTTTTTTTAAAGCAAACGTACTGCTTTAACTGCATAGAGACAAAATATAGAAGCGCGTAAGCGCTTCGTCGCCGTCTAACGGATAAACATTGGTACGGAACCCATAGGAATGTAAACAAAATTTATACTTATTGTTAAAATCTCTATAAAATATCTGATAATTTGATGTGCATATGTCTAATGATAATTTTTGACCGCCAGATGGCATTTTTTTTTACTTTTTTTACTAGATTCCGAAACCGCTAGACCTGCCTTCATGAAAATTGATCAGTTCTTCATCTTAATACAAGTAAAATTCAAATATTCAAATTGGATGCTCCGTTCTCTTAATAACTGAGTTACCGTTTGTGGCACTTTTTGCCCCGTATCTTCGAAACGGCTAGACCTGCCTATGCCAAAAACTAATCAGCACGTCTCCTTATCAATACGAATCGAATGTTTTTTGAATTATTCAAATCGCTTCATCCGTGTTCTTGAAATCGTCGACGAAAATTTGTATCCGCACACATACACGCACATACACACACACACATACACACACACATACACACACACAAATACATCCATTTTTTTAAGGTTTGCCGAAATGTTCAGAAGGTTTTGATACGTAAAGATATATTAAAAATTTTCATTTTCGATTTTTTTGCGATTACTATAACTTGCCTTACGGGAAGTTAATAATATTTTGACACTTGTTCATACAATAGAACGTCCTAACAAGACATCTGTCTCCTAAGACGCGATATGAAGCTCTTTGAAAACAATTAAACATTCAGTTTAATCACGGGACAAAATAAAAATATTTTCACCATCTCTTACCGATTTTGCCCCAGCATCCCCCAATTCAAATAGCCCCAAATAAAATGTAATATTTTTATTAGCGCGTGTCAGCGTCATATCATTGTCACAGTATATAGAGTAGAGGCAGCCGAGCTCGCATGCGGATTACCCATTTTCATTTTCGGTTTCGTTCTGGTTTTATTATTATTTTTGCATTTCATTTCTGTTTTTATTTCTGTTATTTTTTCATTTTTACCAAAAGCACACGCGCCGAAACAAATCACGGCCTGACAAAACATTTTTGTGCGATGTAACATTTTGTGAAAATAATTTGAGAGGGATAATGATAGTCGAATAGAAAGGGAATGGGAATGGAATTATGCTGGATATTTGGATTTGCATGTATTATGATAAATGTGTGATAATTCGCAAAGTTGGATTTACTATTTTCGAGTTCTGCTTAAATGTGCTAAATTTTGATGAAACTTGCCAACGCACTTTTAGTACATGTTTTTTAAGGGAGAGCCCCTGAAAGTCGACCAATTTTAGAATCATAGTTCAACAAAATGTCTTAGGTTTCGAAAACTTGAGGCATTTGCCAATATTTGGACTGTAGTCTTACAATTACAAATGTTATTCACAATTACAGAATCAAGATGAACAAAATTCATAAATATTAACCACAGTAACCTGTAAAATTGTCATAGTTGCACCAAAGCACTTAAAAACTCACAATTCTTCGAGTACATGGTAAAATTTCCTTTACTAATACCATCTCTCCATTTGTTTTGATGTCGAGTTCTGGGATACCTTGTGCGTATGTTTTTGCTTGTTTTTATATCTAACTATATATAATACTCTCACTTCTTATTATGAAAAAATATTCAATCCCACATACATACGAAAACAATCTAGGAAAATCCCGGTAAGTTTCCGTTTCAAGAAATTTCCAATTCCTCGCCTAAAGATTTGCATGAGCCCTTCGTGAGGATTTCGTACCATATCCGCCCTAATTCTAGGGTTCACTTAAATAAAGTGAATCTTAGAAATTGTGCAGAATTCACTCTCACTCCTTGGGAAATAAAAAGATTTGATGGCAACAATACGTAGAGAAAATTAAATTTGCGTTCGCACACGATTTTATGACGATGAATAAAATATTTGGTGGATAGGGGATGTGTCATTGTCGAGGGATGAAAATTGAAAATGGGATTTAATGGTATATGACATGTGGTACATGATTTTTTTAACATCAGGAAAAAAGAAAATTGTGAAATTAGGAAAAATTAGAGAAAATTGTAAAATTAGGAAAAATTAGAGAAAATTGTGAAATTAGGAAAAAGTGGAGAAAATTGTAAAATTATGAAAAATTAGAAAAAATCGTAAAATAAAGGAAAATATAAGAAAAATGTAAAATGAAGGAAAATTAGAGAAAATTGAAATTCAAAGAAGGCTCGTACATAAATTCAAAGAAAACTCGTACAATTTAAAAAAACCTCGTAAGATTCAAGCTCGTAAAAGTCAAAGAAAAATTGTACAATTGACAAAAACTGGCAGAAAATTCAGAATATTCGTGAAGTTCTAAGAAAATTTGTACAATTCGAGCAAATTCATACAATTCGAGGAAAATTCATACAAAATTTAGGGAAAACTAGTGTAATGTAAAACTCGTACGAATCAAAGAAAACTTGTACAAGTGAAAAAAAATCCTACAAAATTTAGAAAAACATGTAAATCTAGTAAAACTCGTAAAATTCAACAAAATTCGTAAAATTTAGAGCAAATTCATACAAATTTTAGTAAATGTGCAAAACTAACAAAACTCGTAAAAGTCAAAGAAAACTCGTACAATTCAAAGAAAACTCGTACAACAAAGAAAACTTTGAAATTCTAAGAAAAGTCGTACAAATCAAAGGAGACCTGTGAAATTCAGAGAAAACTCAGATTCAAAAAAAGCTTATAAATTTAAAAAAAGCTCGTACAATTCAAAAAAAGCTCGTATATTTCAAAGAAAGCTCGTATAATTCAAAGAAAGCTCGTACAATTCAAAGAAAGCTCGTACAATTCAGAGAAAGCTCGTATAATTCAGAAAATCTCGTACAATTTAAAAAAACTCGTACAATTTAAAGAAAACTTAAAAAACATATAAAACTAGTGGAACTCGTACAGTTTAAAGAAAACGTGTACAATTCAAAGAAAATTCATACAAAATTCAGAATTCTTGTAAATCTAGAAAAACTCGTGAGATTTTAAGAAAACTTGTACGATTCAGTTACAAAATTTAGAAAACATGTTAAACTAGTGAAACTTGTACAAAATGTGTAAAACTAGTAAAACTTGTACAAAATGTGTAAAACTAGTAAAATTCGTAAGATTCAAAAAAACTCGTACAATTCAAAGAAACCTCGTACAAATAAAAAAAGCTCGTACAAAATTTAGAAAATATGTAATACTAGTAAAACTCGTAAGATTCTAAGAAAACTTGTACAATTCGCAGAAAACTCGTACAAAACTTATGATTTTTTAAATTTACCTCTTCAAATCAAAATATCATTTACACATCTAATTTTTTGTATCATCACCACAAATCCATTCTAACCATCCAACCCATTTATATCTATTTTTTCCTCTCTGATTTACATCAGTGTGTAAATTCAATTCACGTAAATCTAAAGCGACCGTAGATAGCAAAAAGTGAAGTACTCTCGAAAATAACGAAAAAAGTGTTCGTGACTCTTTCCCATCGGCGTGATACATTGCCGCCCCTGTTGAGTTATCTATGGCAAAAACAAAGACAATAAATAAGTCAAAAAATGGCAAAAGGGGCAAAAATTTATAAAACATTGCAAATGGCAACGTGGAACACCAGAAATAACGACAAGTACGTGCGCGGAATGGAAGGAAATTGCGGAAGGATTCTGGTATGGTGAAACTTATATATGGGGTACATGGTTCGGATAAGGAATTGAAATGACACCGAGATAAGGGATGGGGTTAAATTTTATTTGTTTGGAAATATGTGGTTTTGTGTTTTTGCAGAAATTTGACGAAGATGAAAATATCACCCCTTCCAAAGAATTCCCTAAAGACATAAACATCTTGAAAGCGATTTCTTGATTTCAGGGCTTTTCTTGATTTTATGAGATTTTCTTATTTCAGTAGATTTTTGTCAGAGATTTCCCGATTTGACGAGTATGTTGAATTTGAAGAGTATGTTGAATTTGACGAGACGCTCTAGAATTCGACGGGTCTGTCTCTAGAATTCGACGAGTGTCTCTAGAATTCGACGAGTGTCTCTAGAATTCGACGAGTGTCTCTAGAATTCGACGGGTCTGTCTCTAGAATTCGACGGGTCTGTCTCTAGAATTCGACGGGTCTGTCTCTAGAATTCGACGGGTCTGTCTCTAGAATTCGACGGGTCTGTCTCTAGAATTCGACGGGTCTGTCTCTAGAATTCGACGGGTCTGTCTCTAGAATTCGACGGGTCTGTCTCTAGAATTCGACGAGTCTGTCTCTAGAATTCGACGAGTCTGTCTCTAGAATTCGACGGGTCTGTCTCTAGAATTCGACGAGTCTGTCTCTAGAATTCGACGGGTCTGTCTCTAGAATTCGACGGGTCTGTCTCTAGAATTCGACGAGTGTCTCGAGAATTCGACGAGTGTCTCGAGAATTCGACGAGTGTCTCGAGAATTCGACGAGTGTCTCTAGAATTCGACGAGTGTCTCTCTAGAATTCGACGAGTGTCTCTCTAGAATTCGACGAGTGTCTCTCTAGAATTTGACGAGTGTCTCTCTAGAATTCGACGAGTGTCTCTCTAGAATTCGACGAGTGTCTCTCTAGAATTCGACGAGTGTCTCTCTAGAATTCGACGAGTGTCTCTCTAGAATTCGACGAGTGTCTCTCTAGAATTCGACGAGTGTCTCTCTAGAATTCGACGGGTCTGTCTCTAGAATTCGACGAGTCTGCCTCTAGAATTCGACGAGTGTCTCTCTAGAATTCGACGGGTCTGTCTCTAGAATTCGACGGGTCTGTCTCTAGAATTCGACGGGTCTGTCTCTAGAATTCGACGGGTCTGTCTCTAGAATTCGACGGGTCTGTCTCTAGAATTCGACGGGTCTGTCTCTAGAATTCGACGGGTCTGTCTCTAGAATTCGACGGGTCTGTCTCTAGAATTCGACGGGTCTGTCTCTAGAATTCGACGGGTCTGTCTCTAGAATTCGACGAGTCTCTCTCTAGAATTCGACGAGTCTCTCTCTAGAATTCGACGAGTCTCTCTAGAATTCGACGAGTTTTTTTTATACAACTCTTATCAAATTATGCCAAATACCAAGCATTTTATAAATTATTTCTAAATTGTTTAGGTGTATACTATACACTTAATGAATTTAGTCATAATATTTTATCATTATTTCTTGTTATTATTTTGTAACTTTTATCGATGATACCAAATTTGATACTATTGATAAATTTGTATCGGATAATTCGTCTCTAATTGCAAAACAATTTGTATGGATTAACCAGCCATAGGTTGTTCGCTCATTCGATATATAAACAATAGGAATAAATGAAGCGAAATTATAACAATGGAGAATTTTGGCCTATGGACATCAAAATATACATTTATATATATATATATATATATATATATATATATATATACGATATATTGTTATGTTTGTCAAAGGGATTATATTATCCTATGAAATTTAGCGTTTTGTGGTTGTCCGGAAATGTGATTCACTCTTTGTTCGGTTTCGATTGCATATTTGTTTAAATTATTGTGTTTGTTTCATTAATTAATAATAATTAAAATTTTGTTATGTCCATTCCCCGGAAGCAAATATATTTATATAGATATATGTATATGTGAAAACGCTGGAAAATTAATGTTTTATGGAAATGATTTAATTTTATTTGCGAACTGGTATAAATCAAGAATTAAGGTAGGACAAGTTAAAAATGTAATTTTGAGTTAAAAATTTAAAAAATTACCCCGACTAAGCTCAGTCTAAGTGTCAACCTGGTACAAATGTTCATCCAAGTGCGTTTAGACTGTTCTTGTACTGGAGCACTTCTCCAATTTTGAGAAAACTATTAAAATGTAAAACTGTCCCCCCAGCTTAGCACAGTATAAGTGAAAATGTCACACAAAATTGTTTGCAAAGCCGTTTAGACTGTGACTATACGGAAGCACTTTTTCAATTTTGTGTAAATTAGGCAACTATTTTTTTGAAATTGAATTAGAAACTAGCTGTAAGTGGAATTCTGTCTTGAGGCAATTATGGCATCGTGCCTTAAGGCAAATCGCTGGAACTTCCCGCACCGTAAACAAATGTTGGAGGAATACTGAATGTTTTCAAATAGATTATTATAAATATTGTAACATTATTTAATATTTATAAGAATTATATAAACTGAATTGCAGAGTTGAAATTATTTGTAAAGTATATTAAAACTATAGTCAGAATTAAAAATAAAATCTGAAATATTTTCGATATACAAAAAACTAAAAAAAAAAGAAAAAATTGGAACAAATTTTTTTCCAAAATCAATTATTTTGTTAAGACAAGCAGAAAGTTCTTTGAACCATTTAAATCGGACGCTTAGTTCTCTTAAAAACTGCCATTTTTTACATATTTAGCTCCGTATCTTTGAAATAGGCAGGGCCTGCCTTTGACAAAAACTAATCAGTTCTTTTCCCTATTAATAAGAATCGAATGTTTTTTGAACCATTCAAATCGGTTGATCCGTGCGCCCTAAAACGTGACTCGAAATTTGTATCCACACATACATACACACACACACATCCATTTTTTGTGAGGTATGCCAAAATGTTCAGAAACCTTCAAAACGTCGAGAAATGTAAAAATTTTCAATTCCGATTTTCGGCCCATTACAATAACTTACCTTACGGAAGTTAATAAAATGATGGTTGTTAAGAGACAAATTGATTTATGATTTACATTTAATTTGCTCACAGTGTTAATACAGATATTATAAGACACCAAAAATAATGAGTGTTACAGTATTCATAATGATACATTTGTAAACATTTAAAATTTCCCAAACACTTCATTACGGTACGGGCAGTTCCAGCAATTTGCCTTGTTGCACATTGCCATACACCACTTTGTTACTTTTTGCTCAAATTTTGCTCGTTTTACCTATGTATGTGCGTTCGCAATCTGCACACTTGATTTGACCAAATTTTTGAGACGATTTGTGCTGAATTTTGATTTTTTGTATGACAACTAAATGTCGTATGACAACAATGATAAAACAATTTTCTCCTAGAAAAATACAAGCAGTTACACTAGAACTTTTAAACTCAACTCACATATATAGGCAGAAGCGTTTGGCTCGTATCTCCTACATAGGTAAATTTACCATCAGAGCATTTGATTTCGTAAACTCAATTTTTGTGGCAATCTGTATTGTATCACATTTACATACCGACAATAGGTCACAGTGATGAAACAATTTTCTCCTAGAAATGTACATGCAATTTTTATTGATGAAACTTTTAAACTAAACTCATATACGAGTGTGTATGGGTGTATATCTGTGTATCCATTACATTCGCCCTGTACATTCGTTCGTTTTAATTACAAAACTTAAGAACTAAATAATAATATCAGGAGCAACGAGCAAGAGCAATGGTACAAGTAAAATACAAAGGCTGCATTTTCTATTGTGCCGGCTTTTGTTTTCCCTTTTTGTTGTAGTCTACAAAGCGTGCAAAACTAAAAGAAAACAAGACTCTTTTATCTTATTCTCATTTATTATATTATTTTCTTGTTTGACCCATGTCTCTGGTCTGATGCTTTCGTTTTAACGACCGACGACGACGACGATATTAAATTATTATTTTACATTTTGTAGTAATATGTATTAAGGGATTTATTGCATGAAGATCAAAGGCACTCAGATTTCTTGGTAACGGTACTTTGTAAAGGTTTTTTAACTTCCCGAAGGAGAAGTTTATGTTTTCATCAAAAAATCCGATTCGCTAATTTTATGTTTTCTCGACGTTTCAAGCCATTCTGAATCGAATGAGACCAAATTTGGAAAAAGTATGTGTGTGTGTGTGTGTGTGTGTGAACAGATTTTTTGCCGTAAATCGACGTTTTCTCCAAAACGGCTGGAGCGATTTCAAAAATTTAAAAGCCATTTGATGTATCTCGATGAGGACTATCGTCTTTGAGTTTTGTGCGGCGATCGGCCGGGCCGTTTCTTTGTAAATTGCAGAAAAGTGAAAATTTTTTCGCCCACGTTTTAGCCCGCAATTCTGAATCGATTCTGAAAATTCAAAAACCATTCGATAGATATTGGTTGGGAATCGTGCTGATTAGTTTTTGGTAGAGATTGGCCGGGCCGTTTTCTTATAATAACGTTTTTAAAAAAAAAATTTCGACGATTTTTATGATTTTTTTTGACGGTAGATACCATAGTTTTCTAGGTCATACTAAAATATTACGGCCCTACGACAACTCGTTTAGCTTTAAAAATTCGTCAAAGTTTGCAAAAATTGGTATAGTTTTTTTGACATTTGTCAAAATTAGACTTTTGATCGACGTTTTCTCAAAAGCGCCTGAACCGATTTCAGAAATTTAAAAGCCATTTGATGTATTTCGGGGAAGACTATCGTTTGTCAGTTTTGTGCGACGATCAGCCAAGCCGTTTCTTTGTAATTTGAAAAAAAGTGTTAAACTTTTCGTCCACATTTAAGCTCATCCTACCGAACCAATTTTAAAAAATCAAAAACTGTTCGAAAGATATTAGTTGGGAATGATACTGATCAGTTTTAGGTGAAAATCTACCGAGCCGTTTTCTTGTAATTAACCGTTGAAAAAAAAATTTAAGCCGATTTTTATGGATTTTTTTTAGCGATATATACCATGGTCTTATAGAACTTACTGAAATATTACGGCCTTAAGACAAGTAGTTTGATTTTAAAAATTCATCAAAGTTTGAGAAAATGAGTAGCTCTTTTGACATTTGTTAAAATTAAATTTGTTAAAATTAAAATTAGACTATTTACTTGGTATAATGATAGAGTACTTGGTCTTGAACATAATAAATCATTAAAGTCCTGAAAACTGGTTCAATTATAAAAATTATTGATTTTTGAAAATTTGCTTTTAGAAAATACTCCGAGTTCGTTCGTTTTCAATTATGTGTAATAAATCCACTCGGAATACTTTTAATGACTCATAAATTAATTTATTTTTTATTAATTAAGTCGATTATTTAAATATATCGGGAAGTTCATGTAACTTGCCTCAAGGCTAAATACCAAACCAACTAGTTGTATTTTAATTTTGTAACTTACCGTAGGATGAGTTATAGTGATCGCAAAAAATTGAAAAAACTAGTGGTGCCATCGTGCCTTGAAGCAAATTGCTGGAACTTTCCGCACCGAACACTAAATTGAAAAAAAAAGTTAGCAAAGCTTTAAAAAATTATATTTTTGAGGAATTTTAAAATTTTTGAAAAAAATTGACTTTATTAAAAAAAATTAAACCGATTTGAATGATTCCATTCGATTCCTATTGATAAGATTGCTGATTAGTTTTTGGCAATGGCAAGTCTAGCTATTTCGGAACTAAGGAGCAAAAAGCGCAGAAAATTATAGTTGAGAAAATGGATCATCAGGAAATATTTATACTAGGATTTCTTAGGAAATATTTATAACAGAAAAAGGACTCTACTTACGAGCAAACTAGAATTTTATAAGAAATATTTATACACGAATGTAACTTTTCTGAAATTTCTTAATTAACTTCTTTTTACAAAAAGGGTCTCTACTGACAAGCAATTCTTGGGAAATGTTTATACACAAATGGAACTTTTCTAAAATACCTTAAAAACCTTTTTTTTCTAAAGGGGACTCTACTGACGAGCAAACAAGAATTTTTTGCGAAATATTTATACACGGATGGAACATTTCTAAAATTTCTTAAATATTTTTTTTTACAAAAAAGCGACTCTACTGACGAGCAAATTAAAATTTATATTGAAATATTTATGTAAACTGACGAACAAAGGATTTTTATGTAAATATTTTCACAGAAAAGGGACTCCACTGACGAGCAAAGTAGAATTCTTTAAAAAAATCTATACAGAAAAGGGACCCTACTGACGAGCAAACTAATTTTTATTGAAAAAAAATTATACATAAAAGTAACTCTATTGATGAGCGAATTTCTTTGGAAATATTTATACATGAATGGGACTTTCTTGAATATTCTTTGAAAATATTTATACGGAAAAGGGACTCTACCGACAAACAATGTAAAATTTATTAGGTCATATGAAAGGGACTCTACTGACAAGCAGTCTAGAATTTCATACAAAAAATTTCTTTAAAACTACTTAGAATCTCTTAAGACATTTTTATTTTAAAAAGGGACTCTAACTGACTAGCAAACTAAAATTCTTTGGAGAATATTTATACAGAAAAGGGACTCTACTGACGAGCAAACTAAAATTTCTTAGGAAATATTCATACATAAAAGGACTCTACTGACAAGCAAATTTGCACAATTCTTTGGGAAATATTTATACTGAAAAGGGACTCTACCGACGAGCAAACTAAAAAATTTTAGGAAATATTTATCCAGAAAAAGGACTCAACTGACGAGAAATCTAAAATTTTTTTAAAAATATTTGTACATGGGACTCTACAGACGAGCAAACTAAAATTTATAAGAAAATATTCATACAGAAAATGGACTCTACTGACGAGCAAACTAGAATTTTTGGAAAATAGTTATGCAGAAGAAGGTCTCTACTGATAAGCAAAATAGGATTTTTTAGGAAATGTTTATACAGAAAAGGGACTCTACTGACGAGCAAACTAGAATTCTTCGGAGAAAATTTATACAGAAAAGGGACTCTTCTGACGAGCAACATAGAATTTCGTAGGAAATATTTATACAAAAAAGGGACTCTACTGTCGAACAAATTAAAATCCCTTTGGAAATATTCATACTGAAAGAGGACTCTACTGACGAGCAAACTAACATTTCTTAGGAAATAATTATACAGAAAAGGGACTCCACTGCCAAGCGGTCTAGAATACCTTACAAAATATTCATATAAAATTCCAAATTACCTAAAATTAGCAAACCGAATTTTCTGGCTAAAACCCCAACTTATCCTTCTACAAGCTAACAAAGTTAATAAATTAATGGTGTCTCCGTTCCAAATTGGACACGATTCGTGTACTTTTATTGGTCTGCACTTAAACTAAACTAAAAGTCCCATTTCCTCTAACTGTTACAATATCATCCGGATTTCCGATGAGACCGACTCCGGAGCGACTTCGACTCCGGAGGAGAGACTTTGCCGATTAATGCTCGGAAAGTTTTTTAGTGGAGCAGATTACGACCGAGAATATGACTTCGAAATGTGTTCCACTAACAATAAGTTGACCGTGAAGAGGATTTCATAGTTTGGGAAAGTATATCGATAATCGAATTTGGAGTAATGGAAAGATTTGATAGACAAAGTTGTCAAAAAAAATGATTTAAGCATTTCTTAAGTAGTACCATTTCCTGAGTCGTACCCCGGCTATATTATAATTATAAATTATTTGGTACATGGTGAATTTTACTCATAACATGGGACATTCAAAGAAATTCGCTCGTCAATAGAGTTACTTTTATGTATAATTTTTTTTTTTAAAAATAGTTTGCTCGTCAGTAGGGTCCCTTTTCTGTATAGATTTTTTTTTAAGAATTCTACTTTGCTCATCAGTGGAGTCCCTTTTCTGTGAAAATATTTACTAAAAAATCCTTTGCTCGTCAGTTTACATAAATATTTCAACATAAATTTTAGTTTGCTCGTCAGTAGAGTCCCTTTTTTTTAAAAAAATATAGGTTGTCAAATATCTCACTTCCGCTTTTTTGCTCTTGGTTTATAATACAAAAAGGCGGAAGGGAGATATTTGACAACCTAATATTTAAGAAATTTTAGAAATGTTCCATTCGTGTATTAATATTTCGCAAAAAATTCTTGTTTGCTCGTCAGTAGAGTCCCCTTTAGAAATAAAAGATTTTTAAGGTATTTTAGAAAAGTTCTATTTGTGTTTAAACATTTCCCAAGAAATTCTTGTTTGCTTGTCAGTAGAGACCCTTTTTGTAAAAAGAAGTTAATTAAGAAATTTTAGAAAATTTCCATTTGTGTATAAATATTTCTTATAAAATTCTAGTTTGCTCGTCAGTAGAGTTAACTTCCCGTAGGGTAGTTATAGTAATGGGCCGAAAATCGAAAATGAAAATTTTTGCATTTCTCGACGTTTTGAAGGTTTTTGAACATTTTGGCATACTTCAGAAACTAAATGGATGCGTATGTTTATGTGTGTGTGTGTTTTGTATGTCCGCATTTTTTCGTCCACGTTTTCGGGCGCACGGATCAACCGGTTTGAATGGTTTAAAAAACATTCGATTGCTATTGATTAGGAGATGTGCTGATTACTTTTTGGCAAAGGCAGGTCCAGCCGTTACGGAGATACGGAGCAAAGAGTGCAGAAAATACAAATCGAGTTTTTGAGAGAACGGAGCATCCGATTTGAATGATTCAATTGAAAAATCATCCAATTTGTAATAATTGGGAGAAGAGGTGATTAGTTTTTGGCAAAGACAGGTCCGCCTTTTCGAAGATACAGAGCTAAATGTCCAAAAATGGCAGTTTTTGAGTGAACTAAGCGTCCGATTTGAATGCTCTTAAAAACTTTCTGCTTGTATTTAGAAAACAATTGCTTTTGAGGATAAAAAAATATTTTATTTTCCATAAAATATTTTTGTAATTTCGGATTAAAAATTTGAAAAATTACCCAGGCTAAGCACAGTCTAAGCGCCAATCTAGTACAAATGTTTACCCAAGTGCGTTTAGACTGTTTATTTTATCAGTAATAATTTAGCACTTTATCAATTTTGTGTAAATTAGGCAACTATTTTTTTTTAATTGAATTCGAAATGCAATGACGATTGTTAACGTTCTCGGGATAAATTGGCTTAAGATAAGATAGCAAAAATAATGAAAGTTACAATAATGGTTATAATATATTTGAAAACGTTTAAAATTTCTCGAATTATTACTGTACGGGAAGTTCCAGCAATTTACCTTAAGGTACGATGCCATACACCACTAGTTTAATTTGTAACTATGTAAAAATTTTACTGACTTTTTCTGAAAGGATATATTCTGGATCGCTGAAATATTTCGACGACTACTTTTTGGTTGACATTCATTGCATAAATAACTCACATAGAGGCATTTCTCAAAACAGAAAAAGAATGTTATAAAACCCTAGTTTTGTATTTGTACTATTTAGAATTCCTGACTTCAAAAAGGCAAATGTATATTACACCAAGCCAAATTATTTTTTCTTCTTATGTGTCTTTTACCATGCTCCAAATATATGATTTTATATTAAGACGTTGTCACGTTCAAAAAACATAAATCGAATTCCATCCAGAACGTGATCTCTAAGCCACTTGGAAATATCTATTAAATTTTAAAACAACTTTTATCTCGACTTTATCTCCTCCTGTGTGTAATGTGGGTAATGTGTATGCTTTCAAGAATAACCATGTCTATTGGACTAAAAGCGTCTCTGATAAAACCGCATGTACCTATGTACTTACATGCAATCTAGGAAAATACATACACATGAATAGAAATATATACATACATATGTAGGTTTCTATAAAAGCGAAAAGTTACCCATTAACTTTTACGCGGTATAAAATTCAACACTTTAGATAAAGCTTTTCGGTAATGTTGCCAAAATCTGTTAAGCATGAACAGTTTGCCAAATATATAATAAGTTATGAAATTTTTGCACAGGTAATTTTGTTATAAACTCAAAAAAAAGTTTTTTATTTTGTGTGAAAGTTTTTAATTTGGAGTGATAGTAAATAAGAAGACTTTTCATGCCTTTAAGACAGTAAAAAACTAATATTTTCTGACATGCCAAGTTATTTAGACTACTTTGAGGCTTATGGTAACTGTATAAAACAAGTAGTTGTAAGTGACATTCTACCTTAAGGCAAGTTGCATACCATGAAATGTGGAAATGAAAATTGCTTTGCTTTTCACCAAAAATTATTTTAATTTTTTATTTGCCTTAAAATATTGTAAATTGACTGAAAATGTACTAGGTAGTCTGAAAATTTTCTAAATAGTCTATTGATTTTCTTAATGAAGTAAATTGATCGTAACTCTGTTTGAAATGTACTGTCTGAAAATATTGTAAATTATCTAAAAATGTTTCTTGATTGCCTGACAATATTGAAAATTACCTGAGAATGTCGTGAATTGACTACAAATATTTAAATTACATATTTAAGAATGTTATAAATTGTCTGAAAGTATTGTCGAAAATGTTTTAAATTGTCTGACAATATTTTAGATGTTCTAGATAGCCTGGAAATGTTCTAGATAGCCTGAAAACGTTCTGATTTGTCTGAAAACGTTCGAGATATCCTGAAAACGTTCTAAGTTATCAAAAAATGCTCTTGATAGCCTACAAACGTCATGGATAGCCTGAAAAATATTGCAACTCGTCTAGAAATATTTATACTTGTTTAAAAATGTTGCATCTCGTCCAAAAATGTCGCAACTCGTTCAAAAATGTTGCAACTCGTCTAAAAATGTTGCAACTCGTCTAAAAATGTTGCAACTCGTCCAAAAATGTTGCAAATCGTTCAAAAATATTGCAAATGGTTCAAAAATGTTGCAACTCATTCAAAAATTTTGCAACTCGTTGAAAAATGTTGCAACTCGTTCAAAAATTTTGCAACTCGTTGAAAAATGTTGCAACTCGTTCAAAAATGTTGCAACTCGTTCAAAAATGTTGCAACTCGTTCAAAAATGTTGCAACTCGTTCAAAAATGTTGCAACTCGTTCAAAAATGTTGCAACTCGTTCAAAAATGTTGCAACTCGTTCAAAAATGTTGCAACTTGTTCAAAAATATTGCAACTCGTTCAAAAATGTTGCAACTCGTCTAAAAATGTTGCAAATCGTCTAAAAATGTTGCAAATCGTCCAAAAATGTTGCAACTCGTCTAAAAATGTTGCAACTCGTTTAAAAATGTTGCATCTTGTTTAAAAATGTTGCAACTCGTTCAAAAATGTTGCAACCCGTTTAAAAATGTTGCAACTCGTTTAAAAACGTCGCAACTCGTCCAAAAACGTCCCAACTCGTCCAAAAATAATAATTTGAACGTTTGTTTCAGCAAATCTTATCTTGAAACAAAATAACACACAAAAATAAGAATAAATTCCGCCGGCCTTCTCTATAAATTTATACGTATAAACATACATACATATCGATGTGTGTGCGTATGCAAATATGTATTTATGCATAAACTGACTATGAAATAGCTATCTTTCATTTTGCGAGAGAGAATAGTAGAGTTCAGTGAAGCGTTATGAATATTTGAACAATTTTCTCATAACTTACTTTGTCTTCAAATATTCCATTTATAAATCAAACATTACCTGCCACCCTGCGAAATACATATGTATTGGAAAATAGAAGAATAAAAAATACACACTTACATACATACATACATACACTTACACAAGTATGGTTTGCGCAATTACTGGCGTTAATTTTATTTGGTTGAAGGATTTATTAACTTCCCGTAGGGTAAGTTATTGTAATGGGCCGAAAATCGGAATTGAAAATTTTTACATTTCTCGACGTTTTGAAGGTTTCTGAACGTTTTGGCATACCTCAGAAAAAATGGATGTGTGTGTGTGTGTGTGTGTGTGTATGTATGTGTGGATACAAATTTCCAGTCTCGTTTTAGGGCGCACGGATCAACCGATTTGAATGGTTCAAAAAACATTCGATTCCTATTGATAGAGAAAAGAGCTGATTAGTTTTTGGCAAAGGCAGGTCCAGCCGTTTCGGAGATACGGAGCAAAGAGTGCAGAAAATAGAAATCGAATTTTTGAGCGAACGGAGTATCCGATTTGAATGATCTAAAAACATTCAATTAGTAATGATTGGGAGAAGTGTTTATTAGTTTTTGGCAAAGGCAGGCCCAGCCATTTCGAAGATACGGAGCTAAATATGTAAAAAATGACAGTTTTTGAGAGAACTAAGCGTCCGATTTAAATGATTCAAAGAACTTTCTGCTTGTCTTAACAAAATAATTGATTTTGGAAAAAAAAAATTTGTTCAATTTTTTTTTTTTTTTTTTTTTTTTTTTTTGGTTTTTTGTATATCGAAAATATTTCAGATTTTATTTTTAATTCTGACTATAGTTCTAATATATTTTACAAATAATTTCAACTCTGCAATTCGGTTTATATAATTCTTATAAATATTACACAATGTTACAATATTTATAATAATCTATTTGAAAACATTCAGTATTTCTCGAACATTTCGTTACGGTGCGGGAAGTTCCAGCAATTTGCCTTAAGGCACGATGCCATAATTGCCTCAAGACAGAATTCCACTTACAGCTAATTTAAATTCAAGTAGACGTTGAGTTCTGGGACACCCAGTATTTTTCCCAATAGCTTATTTTCTGTCCATTTTACTATTCTTTATAAAAGTCGTCGATGCCATTAATAAAACATATCGATGTTAAGTTGTCAAGTGACCTCTATGGAACCCATCAATAACTTTTGTGTCACCATATAAAGTAAAAAGTCCTTCCAGGAACAAAAACTCACGTCCACGACCTTCGCCAAAACAATACACGTATGTATATGTATGTAATTTAATACATTTATGACACGTAACAAATGACGACGGCGTTCGTATTTTGTTTTGCAAAATATTTTATGAATCGATCAATCATTCGAACAGACGACGTCGGGGATAGAATTCGGAACGTTTTATTAGTTTTCTAGGTAATCGATGGGATCGCTGGAAATGTTTTATGTAATTATAGAGGAAGAGTTGGTAAAGGTCGCCCTGGGCAAAATATGAGGCCTGTGGTCAAGTAACTGGATGATTAAATGTATTATCAAAATGTGGTTGCAAAACCTTTATGAGATATTTGATATGAGAATTTGGGTTGGATTATCAGATGTCTAAATATTTAAAAAAAATCAGGTGTACAAATAAAATATTTAGACAACTGCTATTTTTTGTACTTAGGAAACATTGTTCGTCAGTAGAGTCCTTTTCGTATATAAAAATATTTCCTCAAAAAAATCGAATTTGCTCGTAAATTGTGTCTTTTTAGTATTACTTCCCAAAGAATTGTAGTGTGCTCGTAAGTAGAGTCCATTTTTAGTATTATTTCCAAAAGAATTTTAGTTTGCTTGTAAGTAGAGTCCTTTTTTAGTAGGTATTATTTTCCAAAGAATTCTAGTTTGCTCGTAAGTAGTCAATTTTTAGTATTATTTTCCAAAGAATTCTAGTTTGCTCGTAAGTAGAGTCCCTTTTCAGTATTATTTCCCAAAGAATTCTAATTCGCTCGTAAGTAGAGTCTTTTCTTGTATAGAATCTTTCCATATAATAAACTATAGATATTTAACATAGAATTCTAGTTTGCTTATCAGTAGACTCTTTTCTTTGTTATAAATATTTCCTAAAAAATCCTAGTATAAATATTTCCTGATGATCCACTTTTTCAAAAGCTATAATTTTCGAAGAAACTATTAGTTTTTGATAAAGGCATTTTTTTTCAAAATTATTTTTATTTCCAAGATTTTTTTTTTTTGAATAGCAAAAATTTTTTGAATATTAATTTTAATTCTACATAAAAAAAAATTTAAAAATGTAATTTTGGGTCAAAAATTCAAAAAATTACACAGACTAAAAACAGTCTAAGCGACAACCTGATGCAAATATATTTGCAAGTGCGTTTAGACTGTGACTGGAGCATTTTTCCAATTTTAGATTTATTATAAAAATGTATTTTTTTGTTTGAAATTTCGAAATATCACCGAAACTAAGCACAGTCTAAGTGACAACCTGGTACAAATGTTCTCGCAATTACGTTTAGAATGTGACTCTACAGAGCACTTTTTTTAATTTTGTGAGAAAACTATTGAAAATTTGAAAATGCTGCCAAGCTAAGCACAGTATAAGTGAAAATGTCGCACAGAATTATTTGCAAATGCGTTTGGACTGTGACTATACGGGAGCACTTTTTCAATTTTGTGTAAATTAGGCAACTATTTTTTTGAAATTGAATTCGAAATGAAATGATGGTTAAATTGATTGAATCGAGATAAATTGATTTGTGATTTACATTTGATTTGTGCAAATATAATGCAAGTTACAATATTTATAATAATCTATTTGAAAACATTTAAAATTCCTTGACTATTTTATTACGGTACGGGAAGTTCCAGCAATTTGTCTCAAGGCACGATGACATACACCACTAGTTACCTATGTCTTCAAATATTCATAATATCAACAAATTTTCAGATTTTCACTTACACCAATTTTTTTTTCTTTCAGGGCGATGTCGCCAAGACTAAACGCGGCCCACAGTGCCACTCGGCCCTTCGCCCGGCTCTTGGCCCTTGCGTTCACCTTTTCCCTAATATCATTATTGGTGTTGAGCAGATGTGGCCCTGCAGGCGACACACAGGCACCCACAGGCACTGGCCCAAGTAGAGGTTCTGCCAGCGAAAATTTTGATGTCCCCGGAGGAGGACTTCAACAGAACGTCGATGACCCAGGTAATTAAATGATTAAATGATTAATTTATGTCAAAAAGCTATATTTTTGGATAAAACCGAACTTTACGTATGTGTTATTAAAGACACATCTGAAAGTTGCACCCGGTTAAACAGCGAAAATTTGTATTACCTCCCAAGGAATGTGATTACCAATCTACTGAACTTTCAAGTGAAATTATCGCTTGACTCTGGTTCGGAAAGTTGTTCCTAATGTCGTCAGGGTAAAACGGTCAAAGTTCCCTTTAGAAATTGAAGATAGCGCAAAGTTTCGATACTTTAGCCAATACTAATCAGAGAAGTTTCGAAAGTTTTTAATTACTTAACTCGCTAATGTCTATCCGATTCCCCAGTAAACAACTACTATGCACAAATAAGTTGGACGCGGATGAAGGAACAAATTAGGGAAGATTTCGGATGCAAAGTTAGATTGAAGTGGAAGACATTGTTTAAGACATGTTTGAGTAAAGGATGCGTACTTTGGATCAAATTAAAGTTTGTAGGCACAAAAACAACCAGACTGATAATTTTTCACATTGATGTCCATCATGATTGTTCAATATCATTTTTCTTCTAGTATTAACTTTCGGCATGGCAAGTTATCGTGATCGTCCAAATGAAAATGAAAATTTTGTCATATCTTTATGTTTCAGAGGTTTCTGCACATTTTGGCAAACTTCAGAAAAAAATGATTTTTGAGCGTGTGCGTATGTATGTGTGGATACAAATTTTCAGTACAATAATTCAATAATCATTCGATTCCTATTGATAAGAAGACATGCTGATTTGTTTTTGGCAAAGGCAGGTCTAGCCATTTCGAAAACACAGAACAAAGAGTGCAGAAAATAGAAATCGAGTTTTTGAAAGAACACATCATACGATTTTAATTATTTGAATAACATTTAATTTGCAATGATGAGGTGATTAGTTTTTGTTACGGCCAGGTCTAGCCGTTGCTAGACTATGTGCAAAAAATGTAGTTTTTGATAGAACAGAGCATCCGATTTGAATCATTCAAAATACACTTTGATTGTGTTGGCAGTGAGAAACAACGACTAAATTTTGGGATTTTTTTACCTCAATATTTATTTTTTTTTCAAATTTCAAAATTACATTTTTTTAAATTTAAAAAAATTTTTTTTTGAATATCGACAATGATTAGGATATTAGTTTTAATTCTAGATACATGAATTATAGAAAAATTTTTTGTGTTAAAAAAAAAATAAAGAAAAAATCAAGAAAACTCAAAAAATTAACTAGCACTGTCTAAGCACAGTCTAAGAGACAACCAAGTACTAATGTTTTCGCAAGTACGTTTAGACTGTTTCCGTACCGGAGCATTTTTCCAATTTTGTGTATACTATTAAAAATGTGAAAATTCCGCCAAGTAAAGCACAGTCTAAGTGAAAATGTCGCACAAAATTATTTGCAAATGCGTTTAGACAGCGACTATACGGGAGAAATTTTTCAATTTTATATAAATTATACAAATATAATTTTGAATTAAAAATTCTAAAATTTACCCAGACTAAGCACTATCTAAGTGACAACCTGGTGCAAATATATTAGCAAGTGCGTTCAGACTGTTCCTAAACTGGAGCACTTTTCCAATTTTGTGAAAACTATTAAAAAATGTGAAAATGCCGCCAAGCCAAGCACAGTATAAGTGAAAATGTCGGATGGAAATATTTGCAAATGCGTTTAGACTGTGACTATACGGGAGCACTTTTTCAATTTTGTGCAACCATTTTTTGAAATTGACTTCGAAATGAAATGACGATTGTTGGATGTTCTGGAGATAAATTGATTTATGATTTACATTTGATTTTGATTGCTCAGATAATTCAAGATAGCAAATATAATGAAAGTTACAGTAGTATTTGTAATAATATATTTGAAAACGTTTAAAATTTCTCGAATACTTCATTACGGTATAGGAAGTTTTAGTAATTTGCCTTAAGGCGCGATGCCATATACCACTAGTTTGATCTAAAATTGCTGAAAATACATTCAATTTCGTATCAATCATCCCTCGGGAACCCCTACAACGTATTGTGCAAACGTAAAGTTAACAGAACACACCGCAGAGCCGAAAGCTCCGAAACAATTTGCATTAAGTCGTCGATGTCAGATGTTCGATATGCGATTATACACACACACACAAACACATACACACACATAGATACACACATCAATATGTATACATATGTATCTACTTATACATATGTATATCTAGTTATCCATGTGACTAAAACTATAATGATCCGTGGTTGTGCTATAGCTTCCTTAAAGCTATCTAGCAGCAACCTAGCTAGCTGCTGGCAGCAGTATTATAGAAGCGACTATCTAATTTATTACAGGAATTTGAATACATTTCAGCATTGCACAGCAAACCTATCCGAACGACGACGACGGTATCGTCTCGAGAGATAGCGAAACTAGGAAGGTATATTGGATATGCATTTCTCACCACCGACCACCAATTGTTTGAAACAACTTAAATTTGGCCATAAAATATATAGAAAACTTCTTGAAAAATATTGGCAGGATTCAAAGAGATTTTGAAAGCTCCTATGATCTAGAGAATATTTCCGTGCAATTTGACTTGAAATTTCATGTCAAGACTATGTATTGTGCGTATAGTTCAACATGATGTTATACACGAATCAACATCGTTGAGTTAGTTAAGTTTATAGTCAAACAGTCGTAAATTTGATGGTACTAGACGATATGTATAGAAGTTACTACATAGGTATATACATACCTGTACATCATATGCATATATATATATATATATATATATATATATATATATATATATATATAGTTGAAATTTTTCACAAAGCGAAGTAGTATCATTTCTGTTGTTTATACTGTTTTTGTCCATTTGAATGAAAACTGACTCTGCAAAACGTCTCTGGGATGTATTTATTTTATGACAAAGTGCTGCAGCAATATCGAAATAGAAATTATGATTATAATTGATAAGTGATTATTATTTCTAAATTTGTTGTAGTGTTTTTCAGGTATTTTTTTAATGGTTTTAACATTTTTCCTTGCAATGTTTTTAACGCTATGTTATCACCAATTTTAGCAAAAAATTGGCACTTGGGTATAATTTAGCAAATTCAAAGTATTTTACAGTTTGTCTTAAAAGTGGTTTATAAAATTAATATTTTGTTGCCGTGTTTTTTCAGTTTTTTTTTTATTGCTGTTTTGTTTTACCCACATAAATTGCATTGCAATCTTTACAATCGATTTTTTATGTTATATTGTTTTTTTTATGAATTTACAAAATAATGTGCATGATTAAAAAGTTTTTTTGCCGAACTGGGTAAAGTTTTGCAATATAGGGGAGACAAATAGTACCGATAAAATATTTGATTTTATAAACTTTTTTTATTTGATTTTATACATTTTTTAATGTATTGTTCTGAAGATTTTGTCACATATATCTGAACAAAAAAAACAGAAATATGAAAAATACATATAAGTAAAAGGCGCTTGAATTGTGCACAGAGTATCCCAGAACTCAACGTCAACTATGATAGTTGTATTGATCTATTATGACCTATGGAGTGCTTGGGTGAAAATGTAACCAAGTTTTTGGTTATTGTGGTCTATTTTTATTAATTTTGTTTATCTAAACTTTGGAACCGTAACCGTAAATAACATTTTCAAAACTACAGTCTAAAAAATTGACACAATTGCCTCAAGTTTTCAAGAATTCAGACTTTTTGATGAACCCTGAACTTGCATTTTCAAAATCGGTCAACATTGAGAAGCACTTTTTTTTAAAAAAAATGCACTTTTACACTTTATGTGTGAGCAAGTTTTATCAAAATTTGGCGCATTTTATCAGGATTGTAAAATGGTGAAAATACTTGATAGTTTTTTAACAAAAATTTGGAGTAACGAATAAAAACACTTACAAGCTCACATTCTCACAATCAATCGTAAAGCATGTGTAAACCCTTATATTAAAAATCTTTATCCTGTTTGTATAGTCAATATACTATACAAAATTGATTGTAAAGATTGCGATGCAATTTATATAGGTGAAATAAAACAGCATCTAAAAAAAACGTCTGAAAAAACACTGCAACAACTTTGAAAATAACTAATCAAACTATTAGCACTAATCATATAAAAAATTATAATGATAATTTCATTTTGGATACTACCCTGTCATGAGATAAATACATATGAGACGTTTTGCAGAATCAGTTTTCATTCAAATGGACAAAAATAGAATAAAACAAATTAATAATTTATACCAATTTTAAGAAAAACTGTAAAATACTTCCAATTTGCCTAGGGCATAATATTTTATATAATTTTTTTATATAATAGACGACAATATAGCGTTGTTATGGCAACACTTTCTTGTTGTCATGGCAACACTTTCTTGTTGTCATGGCAACACGATCTTAGTACTAAAAACATTGAATATGTCTTTGCATTTGCATTGCGATCAGGCGTATTTTATATATAAACAAACCTGGAATGAATGTTATAACTGCATCTTTGTGATACGCATACTGTTGTGTGAAATGCGCCTGATCGCATTGTAAATAGATTGATATTTTTTAGTACCAAGAAAGAAGGATAACATGGTGTTGCATAAACAGGGCAGAATTGCCTACTCAATTTAGTTTCAGAGTTTCACAAACTTGATTTAAGATACAATTCTGATACCTAACGTTTTAATCTCAGTTCTTACCACATTACCCAAACTTCCATTACCCTATCTCTAATATTTGTTCCAAAGTCGACGTCAAACGTCACAAGCAACATGCACGCATCAACAACCCAGAAACTGCATAATTCTGTACATTTCTCATCTGAAACTATCATTCATCATCATATCATAGTGTTTGCCTTCCCTTAAACTCTAGGCACATTCTATGGCTTGTTTCATGTTTACTGCCGCACTAGACGTCATAAATATGTCTCAGGGGAGTCCCCCGAGTGATGTCACACATGCGTCATCATCGTTTTAACAAAGTTCGTAATCAAACAGATAACGGATGGTAAAATAGTAGAATTCATGAGGGATGGAGTGGAAATTAATTGTGGAAATGGGATGATAAATTTGGTAATTAGTTTTATTCAGTATATTAAACAGATTTTTGGAAATTGGTCCATAAAAAATCATCATATAATAATAAAATAAAAAAAGAAAAAAATGTATATATACATATATTTTTAAAAAGTACTATGCGAAAAACGTACTATGAGAAAATCCAGTAAACTTCACAACTAGTTCATCCTTGCTGAAATGTTTTTTTACCACACTCAAATTCGTCACCTGATCGTTTTTATACGATGACTTGTGTATAAAGTGCTTATTTTTATTTCGTTGCTTGTAACTTCCAAACCATCTGTTTAATTTGAATTATGTCTTCGACAAATTTATTTAGAATTAAACAATGTTTAATATTGTCTAATATAATTAAGCCCTACAGCGGCTCGGTGTACTTCAAAATAGCATCTGAAGTCATACTAGTACAAAAAGTAGATTTTTATATTCATTTCTTTTATGATATCTAAAGCAACTCTTAGTTCCACTTACAAGTAAAATGCATACTTTTAGTTTCTCGCTTGTAACTTTCAAACTATTCGATTTATATGAATTGTGTCTTTGACAAATTTATTTGAAAATAAACAATGTTTAATATTGTCTAACATAATTATGCCCTACAGCGACTCGGTATACTTCAAAATAGCATCTGAAGATATACTGGTTCTTTATTATATCTAAAGCAACTCTTAGTTCCACTTACAAGTAAAGTGCATACTTTTAGTTTGTTGCTTGTAACTTTTGAATCATTTGTTGAATATGAATGACGTCTTTGAAAAATTTGTTTAAAATTAAACAATGTATAATATTGTCTAACATCATTATGCCCTACAGCAACTTGGTATACTTTAAAATAGCATCTGAAGTCATACTGTTTTTTTTTTCCAATATCTAAAGCAACTCTTAGTTCCTAATCAGAGTATAAAGTACACTAGCTTTTATTGGAACAGGTATAGTAAACTAAATAACAGTGCTCAAAACCAGAAAAAATCTAACAAATAAAAAATTACTTACGATAAAAAATTGACAATATGGCTGTGTATCATGATATCGATAAAGCCTAATTTAGAAAGTTGTCCGGTTACATATTTTTTGCACCCTACTTTAAAATTACATTGTTAAATTTTTCTTACATTTTTTTCAAGATAATGGTAGTGAACTGTTTTACCCTAATAAATATTTTTCTTCTAGTAGTAACTTTATTGTCCCTTGTGTACTCAATATTTTTAAACTTTAAACACAGTGTAGTGCACCAGATGCAATAAATTTCGTCCATGACACGAGATGTCTCCAGTGCATCATCAGAAGTTTATGGACAAAGTTCTTTGAATTTATTGTTACTGCAAAAAATAAAATTTAGAGTTTGTAAAGAAAATTGTATACCACCTAAAATATTATAGTGCTTGTAAGTAGATTGAAAATAAACTAGCTATAAGTGGAATTCTGTCTTGAGGCAATTATGGCATCGTGCCTTAAGGCAAATTGCTGGAACTTCCCGCACCGTAACGAAATGTTCGAGGAATATTGAATGTTTTCAAATAGATTATTATAAATATTGTAACATTGTGTAATATTTATAAGAATTATATAAACCGAATTGCAGAGTTGAAATTATTTGTAAAGTATATTAGAACTATAGTCAAAATTAAAAATAAAATCTGGAATATTTTCGATATACAAAATACCAAATACCAAAATACCAAAAAAAAAAAAAAAAAGAACAAAAATTTTTTTTTCAAAATCAATTATTTTGTTAAGACAAGCAGAAAGTTCTTTGAATCATTTAAATCGGACGCTTAGTTCTCTCAAAAACTGCCATTTTTTACATATTTAGCTCCGTATCTTCGAAATGGCTGGGCATGTCTTTGCCAAAAAGTAATTAACACTTCTCCCAATCATTACTAATTGAATGTTTTGCAGATCATTCAAATCAGATACTCCGTTCGCTCAAAAATTCGATTTATATTTTCTGCACTCTTTGCTCCGTATCTCCGAAACGGCTGGACCTGCCTTTGCCAAAAACTAATCAGCTCTTTTCCCAATCAATAGGAATCGAATGTTTTTTGAACCATTTAAATCGGTTGATCCGTGCGCCCTAAAACGTGACTGGAAATTTGTATCCACACATACATACACACACACACACACACACACATCCATTTTTTCTGAGGTATGCCAAAACGTTCAGAAACCTTCAAAACGTCGAGAAATGTAAAAATTTTCAATTCCGATTTTCGGCCCATTACAATAACTTACCCTACGGGAAGTTAATAATATAACAAAGTAACTATCAACTAAAATTTTGGGAGCAAATAAATGAAAAAAATCTGATTTTCAAAAGTCACTTTGTACTTAAAACAATTATATATATATATATATATATATATATATAATTATATATTATATAATTACTGAAAATAATTATATCAATTCTCTAAGTTATAAGATTATTATATAAGGTCGATATTATATTTATTGAAGTCAGGAAATATCCGGAATTTTTCCGGAGCATTTTATTTCGCCCGGATGAACGTAACTAGTCATACGTATAAAAGTTGAGGCCTCCGCTAAAGTCTATTTCTGGATATATCTGGATATATTTTATAAATATATGTACATGTATATATATATATATATATATATATATATATATATATATAGTATATAGATATATACTATATATATATATATATATATATATATATATATATACTATATAACCCGGCCACGCTTTGTTGTGGCTTTTATTCAAATTCAACTGATGGAGGACCAACATTTCTATTAATAACAAAATAAATAGCATAATTAAATTGAATTTTTCTCAGTCAAATAATTTTCATTTTTGACATCAATTTTTTATTTTAGTTATGTAATAACGCAAGTCTATCGCCGGGCATCATTTTTGATGACATTATCGTATTCAACTTTCATGTTATTGTCATTTTACAGTGTTGTTTTTCTTTAATAACTGTCAAAATTAATTTAATTTTCTAAAATTTTGATATTTCTGTTTTAAAATGTAATTTTTTATATAGCCTATGACCTAAGTTGAAAATAGATGCATATAGTGAGCCGAAAAGAATTAAAATCGGTCTAGTAGTTTAGGAGTACATTCAGGACAAACATCGTGACATGATCTATTTCTCTCTTTCTCGCTCTCTATCTCTTTCTCTCTCTATCTATCTTCCTCTCTCTTAAAATGGAACGAAATTTGTAAAATTTTGACACTTCTAATGTGAACTTAGATTTTTGTTAAAGCCTATGACCTAAGTTGCATAAAAATGCATACAGTGTGCCAAAAAAAATTAAAATCGGTTCAGTAGTTTAGGAGTACATTCAGGACAAACATTGTGAAAATAATACTTCACAATAACCTTGTTAGTGAAAAAGCATGAAGAATCTTATTGAAAGCAATGCAGTGGGTAAACCATCAATATTAGATACTAGAATTAAATGGCATATGTTAATAATATACGGAACATTTATACAAATTGCGGACTATCTAAATAATATTAGGTGCTAAAGCTTCTAGAGATTTTCTTAGAGTCCTTGGGAGCAAAGAATTCGAAAATGTGCATATTAAAGACCACCCTAATATATAATATATATATATATATATATATATATATATATATATATATATATATATATATGTATAGGTATATTTGTATGGCCTATTATATAGTAACATGTTGCATAAGCTGTCACAAGTTTACACGATTCAGTGGTTGTTTCCCTGCGCTAACAAGGCGTAATCCAATTAGATTCCATGCCGCAACTTACATGTCAGTCATCACTCCGGATTTTGCCCGGAAACACGTATATAATATATATATATATAGTCATCTATCCGGATATAAGGGCCAAATTATATATATATATATATATATATATATATATATATATATATACTTATATATAAAAATGGAGCTCTCGATAAAATGATCCGCTAAAACTCAAAGACGGCTAAACCGATTTGGCCAGTCTTAGTCTTGAAAAATTCGTGCCAATCAGTAGGTAGTCGGAAAGGTGAGATATTAGTTCAAAATCGCGTAGAACAAACCCTACATTTTTAATTCGAAAATTTTTGTAGAAGCGTAATTTAAATAAAAATCATGGACGGTGGCTAATACGTCAAATGTCAAACGTTTTTGACAATGTTCAATTAAGTTTAACAGGAGGTTTTACGTGAATATTATTTAATTATAATTAAATTGTAGTAAGTAGTTTTTTTCGTAGTTTTATTTACACACAAAAACGTTAGTGAACGGATTGCAAGTGTTACTAGAAACTCAAATTATCAACTTTTGAAATGTTAATATGAAAATGCACTTTTTGGCATATTTTTCTCAAACACGGTGCTCTGAAAGATCTCATTTGTATAATTATATACACATTGGTATTTATAAAACATTTTCTAGGTTATATTATTTTTTATTTATGTTATTTAAATTCAGAACCTAAATTTGGTATTGATCAGTAGTATTATTTACAACTATACACAAAATCCCGAATCCTAAAAGAATCTGAAAAACTTGAAACGTAATCAATAAGTCGAAAGACCTAAAAAGACTTGGATTGGATCATACCATGTTTTCTATAGAAAGTATATAAAACTTGCAGTTTGATTGTATTGACAAAATATAAACAAACTAATGGGGTTTCTTGTTTTTATAATTACTTATTGTATATAGCATTCAAACAACTCATTCTTATACACTTAAAGTATTAAATTTTTTGATTCTCTGGAAATTGTTTAGAATATTTCTTACTTAGCAAAACAACGTTTGCCGGTTAGCTAGTATATATATAAATTTCAAAATCAGCACAAATCTCTCGATTCAGTATTTCTCAGTTTTTACTCAAACTTGCACTATATGAGTCCCTCACATGTGATGTCATGCGTACGACAAGTGGTAGAAAAAGCTTTGCATACTTTTCGAGAAAATTAAATTTTGCGAGCTTTTTCCCCGAGGAAAAGAAGCTTTTACAGCTTTTTGCCCGAGATATGAATATGCTCCGTTTCGGAGAATATAGTCGTCGAATTGTACGACTGAGCTGGGAAAGCTGAAATGGTTGAAGGGCTGAGGAAAAGCTAGATAGTAGTAATATATATATACTAATTCAACATTTTTTTAAGACACAGTCTCTCTTTAGATATAGTACACCTACTTCAAACGTTTATGTACCAAATTTTTATATTGAAGTATATCTTTTTTGAATGCAAAAAATGCTTAATTTTTTCTTATTATATATTTTTTACAACATATTTGTGATTTTGTTGAAAATATATTTTATACGCGATATTTTGTTCTTATTTCGTTTAGTCAAAAAAATCAGGTTTATCTTTTCTATATTTTACATTCATATAAATCTAATCTAAAATTGAATCTAAAGAATATATTTTATATATTTATTATATATATATATATATATATATATATATATATATATATATATATATATATATATTTTAATGTAAAGAAGAAGATTTACATATAATTTACAGTCGATATCAGTTTAATTCATATTTTATATATTAATTTCACATTCACTTTTTTAAATAAATTAAATACAATTGAATAAAAATGTCAAAAACCAGATATTTATGTAAAAACTTGAAATTTTGTCTGAGTTATTTCATATGAAATTAAATAATTAAATTAATAAAATGACAATTATTTGGCTGCAAAAATAAACAATAAACAGATAAACAGGTAAAGAGATACAAAAATCAAAAGATCATTCACAACTCAGTGTTTTGTCTTCCTAACAATTCATCTGTCAAAATTAATTGAAATTTGTAAAATTTCAATACTAATATGATTCGAGATTTTTGTTATAGCCTATAACCTAAGTTGAATGCACATTATGAGCCTAAAAAAAATAAAATCGGTTCAGTAGTTTAGGAGTTCATCGCGGACAAACATCGTGACAGCATCTTTCTCTCTCTTTCTCGCTTTCTTTTTATCTTTTTTATGTGTCAAAATTAAATGAAATTTGTAAAATTTTGATACTTCTGATATAAACTAAGATTTTTATTATAGCCTATAATCTAAGTTGGATATATATGCATACAATGACCCAAAAAAAATTAAAATCGGTTCAGTAGTTCGGGAGTACATTCAGGACAAACATCGTGACGATCTTTCTAACTCTTTCTCGTTCCCTCTTTCTTTCTTTCTCTATCTATCTCTCTGTGTCAATATTAAATGAAATTTTTGAAATTTCGATATTTCTAATATAAACTGAGATTTTTATTACAGCCTATAACCTAAGTTGTATATATATGTATACAATGAGCACATAAAATTTAAAATTGGTTCAGTAGTTTAAGTGTACATTAAGGACAAACATCGTAACACCATCTTTCTATTTCTCTCGCCCTCTATCTCTTTCTTGCTCCCTCTCTATCTTCTTCTCTATGTGTCAAAATTAAATGAAATTTGTAAAATTTTGATATTTCGAGTATGAACCGGAATCTTTATTATAGCCTATAACCTAAGTTGGATATATATGCATTCAATGAGCCAAAAAAATTAAAATCTGTTCGGTAGTTTAGGAGTACAGTAAGGACAAACATCGTGACACAATCTTTGTCTCTCGCTTCCTCTTTCTATCTTTTTCTCTGTGTCAAAATTAACTGAAATTTATAAAATTTTGATACTTTTAATATGAACCGAGATTTTTCATATACCCTGTAACCTAAGTTGGATATTTATGCATACAATGAGCCAAAAAGAATTAAAATCGGTTTAGTAGTTTAGGAGTACATTCAGGACAAACATCGTGACAAGTTTAAAATTGAGTTTTTTTCTGGATTTTTATATCAGCTCGCCGTCTATGATGTTATTCCGCTTCGTTTGATTCCTTCCGACGGTTTTCTCGAAGAAAAATCATGATTCTAATGGTTATAGTTTGTTGCAATAAAACCACGACGAGAAAATTTTCAGCAGAATAACTTTATACGAATATTATCTTATATTATGAATATAATGTCGAATAAAACCAGTCGTATCACTTATATTTGAATGAGTGGATAGATAGATGGAGTTATTCCGATAGTTTTTGATGGAGAAATATTGTTCTTGCGTTCTGCTATAGTAAAGTCTTAGCTTTTATTAAGAGTGTATAAAGAAAAAGCTTGTATAATCAAGATAAAACTTCCAGTATTTTTCATTCAAGTCTTCTGGTTTATATTGAAATAAATTCTCCTCCTAACAAGTGTCCTAGTAGGATGGAGAAAAATACTATGGTCGTCGCAAACCGACTGATACGTTGTTAAAAATAATTGGAATGAACTGTTGCCATATTCTACGAAGCTACAATTTAAATGAAAAACTTTTATTCTTTATTACCATACAGAAAAATACACTATCGGGCTCTTGATACGAAAATAATTGCCAATAGAGATCAATATCGTAAAGAAGATTTAATCATAGTATAATGATGTCTGTAGTCTGATGCAGAAAAGAATTCATTTTCGTCTTACATAATATAATCACTTCTAGAAGTTTATGAGATAAGGTTCAAATGAAATTCTGAAAAAAATAATATTCATCTAAAACATCCTATTAAAGTTAATTGAAACTTAATCTGTCAAAATCATTTGACATTTGACGTATGAGCTGCCGACCGTTATTTCATTTTAAATTAAACCTAAAAAAAAGTAAAAATGTAAAGTTTTTACGCGGTTTCGTAATAATTTCTCACATTTTCCATAACCTCTGGATTAGCACGAAATTTTCGAGACTAAAAGTGGCCAAATCGGTTCAGCCGTTTTCGAGTTTCAGCATACCTAACATAATATCGCGCTCCATTTTTATATATAAGAAGATATATAAAATTCATAATAAAAAATTTACATTTTAACATTAAATTTTATTACAATTTTAATGATTATATATAGACTAGCTGACCTGGCAAACGTTACTTTACCATATTACAAATTGTCATTTCAAACATTTTAAAATAGATATTTTGAGTTTCTAATGACACTTGCGACCTGACAAATAAAACTACGTACTACAATTGAAAAAATATTTATCTAAAACATCCTATTAAATTTAATTAAACTTAATTTGTCAAAACCATTTGACATTTGACGTATGAGCTGCCGATTTTTATTTTTTCATTTTAAATTACACTTTACAAAAAAATTAAATTGTAAAGTTTCTAAGCGGTTTTAAAATAATATCTCACTCGGAAAAGACTGAACCGATTTGGCCACTTTCAGTCTTGAAAAAATTCGTGCTAAATCAGAGGTTGTGGGAAAGGTGAGATATTATTTCAAAACCGCGTGAAAACTTTGTATTTTTAATTTTTTTTATATAAGTAAAATTTAAAATGGAACAATGGACGGCGGCTCATACGTCAAATGTCAAATGGTTTTGGCAGATTAAGTTCAATTAAATTTAATAAGATGTTTAAAATAAATATTTTTAATTGTAGTAAGTAGTTTTATTTGTTCACAGAAACAATGTACAACAAACTCAGAATATCAACTTTATTCAAATGTTTATATGAAAATACACTTTTTGGCTTTATGGCACTCGTTTTTTGCCATAAAAAACCATATTATATACCTAATTTAAAAAAA
>NW_020539725.1:65038593-65062773 GCF_003426905.1 Ctenocephalides felis | reverse complement strand
TAGGAAACATTGTTCGTCAGTAGAGTCCTTTTCGTATATAAAAATATTTCTCAAAAAAAATCTAATTTGCTCGTAAATTGTGCCTTTTTAGTATTACTTCCCAAAGAATTATAGTTTTCTTGTAAGTAGAGTCCCTTTTAGTATTATATCCCAAAACATTTCTCAAATTTACATAAAATTGGAAAAGTGCTCCAGTACAGAAACTGTCTAAACGTACTTGCGAAACATTTGTACCAGGTTGTTACTTAGACTGTGCTTAGTTAGGGTAATTTTTCGAATTTCAACTCAAATATATTCTATTTTTATAATTCATATAAATTTGTAAAAGTGCTCCAGTATAGGATCAGTCTAAACGCACTTACAAATATATTTGTACCAGGTTGTTACCTAGACAGTGGTGCTTCGGGAATTTTTTTAATTTTCTTGAATTTTCTTGAATTTTTCTTGATTTTTTTAACCCAAAAATTACAATTCTATAATTTATATAACTAGAATTAAAATTAATATCTTAATCATAGTCGATATTACTTGTACTTTGTAAGAATGCTCATCAGTAGAGTCCCTTTACTACATAAATATTTTCCAAAAAATCTAATTTGCTCGTAAGTAGTGTTTTAGTTTGCTTGTAGGTAGAGTCCTTTTTTAGTAGGTATTATTTTCCAAGAATTCAATCTTTTCTTGTATAGAATCTATCTATATACTATACTATAAATATTTCACATAGAATTCTAGTTTGCTTGTCAGTAGAGTCCTTTTCCCCTTATAAATATTTCCTGAAAAATCCTAGTATAAATATTTCCTGATGATCCATTTTCTCAATAGTAACTTTCGAAGAAACTTTTAATTTCTGGTAAAGGCTTTTTTATGTTTCAAAATATTTTTTTTTTATTTCCAAATTTTTTTTTGAATATCGAAAATAATTCGTATATTAATTTTAATTCTAGATATATAAATTATAGAAATCTAATTTTTTTGGTCAAAAATTCAAAAATTTACCCAGAGCACAGTCTAAGCGACCCCATGGTACAAATATATTTCCAAGTGCGTTTAGACTGTTTCGTGTATTGGAGCACTTTTACAATTTTATGTAAATTATAAAAATGTAATTTTTGGGTTGAAAATTTGAAATTTACCCAGACTAAGCACAGTCTAAGTGACAACCTGGTACAAATGTTCCGGCAACTGCGTTATAATGTGGCTCTACAGAGCACTTTTTTAATTTTGTGAAAACTATTGAAAATTTGAAAATGCCGCCAAGCAAATCACACTATAAGTGAAAATGTCGCACAGAATTATTTGCAAATGCGTTTGGACTGTGACTATACGGGAGCACTTTTTCAATTTTGTGTAAATTAGGCAACTGTTTTTTTTTTAAATTAAATAAAAATGAAATGATGGTTTTTAAGAGATGAATTGATTGATGATTTACAATTGATTTGCTCACAGTGTTAATACAGATATAACAAGATACCACACATAATGCAAGTTACAATTTTGATAACAATTTATTTGGAAACATTTGAGATTCCTCGTATACGGGAAGTTAGAGCAAATTGCCTCAAGGCACGATGCCATACACTACTAGTTACCTATGTCTTCAAATACTCATAATACCAACAAATTTTCAGATTTTCACTTACACCAATTTTTTTTTCTTTCAGGGCGATGTCGCCAAGACTCAACGCGGCCCACAGTGCCACTCGGCCCTTCGCCCGGCTCTTGGCCCTTGCGTTCACCTTTTCCCTAATATCATTATTGGTGTTGAGCAGATGTGGCCCTGCAGGCGACACACAGGCACCCGCAGGCACCGGCCCAAGTAAAGGTTCTGCCAGCGAAAATTTTGATGTCCCCGGAGGAGGACTTCAACAGAACGTCGATGACCCAGGTAATTAAATGATTAAATGATTAATTTATGTCAAAAAGCCTATATTTTTGGATAAAATTTAACTTCACGTATGTGTTATTAAAGAGACATCTGAAAGTTGCACTCGGTTAGAAAACAAAAATTTTTATTACCTTCCCAGAAATTTGATTACCGATTTACTGAACTTTCAAGTGAAATTATCGCTCGACTGTGGTTCGGAAAGTTGTTCCTAACGTCGTCAGCATAAAACGGTCAAAGTTGCCTTTAGAAATTGAAGATAGCGCAAAGTTTCGATACTTTAGCCAATACTAATCAGAGAAGTTTCGAAAGTTTTTAATTACTTAACTCGCTAATGTCTATCCGATTCCCCAGTAAACAACTACTATGCACAAATAAGTTGGACGCGGATGAAGGAACAAATTAGGCAAGATTTCGGAAATGCAAAGTTAGATTGAAGTAGAAGACATTGTTTAAGACATGTTTGAGTAAAGCATGCGTACTTTGGATCGAATTAAAGTTTCCATGTACAAAAACAACCAGGCTGATTATTTTTAACTTCTTAAAAAAATTTTGTCCCAACTTTTTTTTTTTCAAAAAAATTTTTTTTATATCGAAAATAATTCAGATTTTATTTTTAATTCTGACTATAGTTCTAAAATAATTTCAACTTTGCAATTCAGTTTAAATAATTCTTATAAATATTAGACATTGTTACAATAATAATAATAATCTATTTGAAAACATTAAATATTCTCCGAACATTTCGTTACGGTACGGGAAGTTCCAGCAATTTGCCTTACGGCACGATGCCATACACCCCACTAGTTTACTTTGATGTCTGATGATTGTTCAATATAATTTTTTTTTCTAGTATTAACTTTCGGTAGGGCAAGTTACCGTGATCGTCCAAATGAGAATGAAAATTTTTGCATATCTTTACATTTCAGAAGTTTCTGCACATTTTGGCAAACTTAAGAAAAGATGGATGTATGGTGTGTGTGTGTTTAGTGTGGATACAATTTTTCGTCCACCGTTTTAGAGATACAGAGCTAAATGTACAAAAAATAGTAGTAAATTCATAGAACAAAGCATCTGATTTAAACAATTAATTCTTGGGACTTTTTTTATATCATAAGTTTATATTTTTTTTATTTCCAAAAGTTATATTTTGTTGATTATCGACAATGATTGGGATATTAATTAACTTCCCGTATGGTAAGTTCTAATAATTGCAAAAAATACGAAAATGAACATTTTTATAGATCTTTACGTTTCAGAAGTTTCTGAACATTTTGGCATACCTTAGAGAAAATTTATGTATGTGTGTGTGTGTATGGATACAAATTTTTGTTCACGTTTTCAGGAGCACGGCTCAACCAATTTGGATGATTCACGAAATAGTCGCTTCCTATTGATAGGTAGACGTGCTGATTAGTTTTTGGCAAAGGCAGGTCCAGCCGTTTCAAAGACACAAAACAAAGAGTGCATAAAATAAAAATTATGGTTTTTGAGAAAACGGCGCATCCGATTTGAATGCTTCGAACAACATTTAATTCGTAATGATATGGAGAATTGGTGCTTAGTTTTTGGCAAAGGCAGGCCCAGCCGTTTCGGAGATACGAAGCTAAATGTGCAAAAAATTGTGGTTTTTGATTGAATGGAGCATCCGATTTGAATAATTCACAAAACATTTTGCTTGGATTGACATTGATAAGAACGAATAGTTATTGGGAACGGCATATTTTTTTACCTCAAAATTTCAATTTTGTTTCAAATTTCAAAATTTAATTTTTTTTTTCAAAAATTTTTTTTTTTAAATATTGACAATGATTAGCATATTAATATTTAATTCTAAATATATAAATTATAGAAATGTAAATTTTGGGTTCAAAAAAAATTGAGTAAAATTCAAGAAAATTTAAAAAATTAACCAAACTAAGCACAGTCTAAGTATCAACCTGGTGCAAATATATTCCAATTCTGTGAAAACTATTGAAAATGCAAAAATGCCGCTTGCAAAGTACAGGAGAATTTTTTTTAATTTATTATAAATTAAACAAATGTAATTTTGAGTTAAAAATTCTAAAATTTGCCCAGGCTAAGCACAGTCTAAGCGCCACTCTGGTACAAATGTTTATCCAAGTGCGTTTAGACTGCATTTGTACTGAAGCACTTTTTCAATTTTGTGAAAAAAACTATTGAAAAATATGAAAATGCCGCCAAGGTAAGCACTGGGAGCACTTTTTCAATTTTGTGCAAATTAGTAGGCAACTATTTTTTTGAAATTGACTTCGAAATGAAATGACGATTGTTAATGTTCTGGAGATAAATTGATTTATGATTTATGATGGTGTTAATTCAGATATAACAGGATACTGAAAATAATGAAGGTTATAGCATTTATTAAAATTCCTCGAATATTTTATTGCGGTGCTGGAAGTTTTAGTAATTTGCCCTAAGGCACGATGCCATATACTACTAGTTTGATCTAAAATTGCTGAAAATACATTCAATTTCGTATCAATCATCCCTCGGGAACCCCTACAACGTATTGTGCAAACGTAAGTTAACAGAATACACCGCAGAGCCGAAAGCTCCGAAACAATTTGCATTAAGTCGTCGATGTCAGATGTTCGATATGCGATTATACACACACACACAAACACATACACACACATAAATACACACATCAATATGTATACATATGTATCTACTTATACATATGTATATCTAGTTATCCATGTGACTAAAACTATAATGATCCGTGGTTGTGCTATAGCTTCCTTAAAGCTATCTAGCAGCAACATAGCTAGCTGCTGGCAGCAGTATTATAGAAGCGACTATCTAATTTATTACAGGAATTTGAATACATTTCAGCACAGAACAGCAAACCTATCCGAACGACGACGACGGTATCGTCTCGAGAGATAGCGAAACTAGGAAGGTATATTGGATATGCATTTCTCACCACCGACCACCAATTGTTTGAAACAACTTAAATTTGGCCATAAAATATATAGAAAACTTCTTGAAAAATATTGGCAGGATTCAAAGAGATTTTGAAAGCTCCTATGATCTAGAGAATATTTCCGTGCAATTTGACTTGAAATTTCATGTCAAGACTATGTATTGTGCGTATAGTTCAACATGATGTTATACACGAATCAACATCGTTGAGTTAGTTAAGTTTATAGTCAAACAGTCGTAAATTTGATGGTACTAGACGATATGTATAGAAGTTACTACATAGGTATATACATAACTGTACATCATATGCATATATATATATATATATATATATATATATATATATATATATAGTTGAAATTTTTCACAAAGCGAAGTAGTATCATTTCTTTTGTTTATGCTGTTTTTGTCCATTTGAATGAAAACTGATTCTACAAAACGTCTCTGCGATATATTTATCTCATGAGAAAGTGCTGCAGCAATGTCAAAATTGGAATTATAATTATAATTTTTTATATGATAAGTTATTATTATTTCTAAAGTTATTGTAGTGTTTTTCAAGCACTTTTTTTAATAGTTATAACATTCTTCCTTGCAATGTTTTTAACGCTATGTTATCACCAATTTTAGCAAAAAATTGGCACTTGGGTATAATTTAGCAAATTCAAAGTATTTTACAGTTTGTCTTAAAAGTGGTTTATAAAATTAATATTTTGTTGCCGTGTTTTTTCAGTTTTTTTTTTATTGCTGTTTTGTTTTACCCACATAAATTGCATTGCAATCTTTACAATCGATTTTTTATGTTATATTGTTTTTTTTATGAATTTACAAAATAATGTGCATGATTAAAAAGTTTTTTTGCCGAACTGGGTAAAGTTTTGCAATATAGGGGAGACAAATAGTACCGATAAAATATTTGATTTTATAAACTTTTTTTATTTGATTTTATACATTTTTTAATGTATTGTTCTGAAGATTTTGTCACATATATCTGAACAAAAAAAACAGAAATATGAAAAATACATATAAGTAAAAGGCGCTTGAATTGTGCACAGAGTATCCCAGAACTCAACGTCAACTATGATAGTTGTATTGATCTATTATGACCTATGGAGTGCTTGGGTGAAAATGTAACCAAGTTTTTGGTTATTGTGGTCTATTTTTATTAATTTTGTTTATCTAAACTTTGGAACCGTAACCGTAAATAACATTTTCAAAACTACAGTCTAAAAAATTGACACAATTGCCTCAAGTTTTCAAGAATTCAGACTTTTTGATGAACCCTGAACTTGCATTTTCAAAATCGGTCAACATTGAGAAGCACTTTTTTTTTAAAAAAAATGCACTTTTACACTTTATGTGTGAGCAAGTTTTATCAAAATTTGGCGCATTTTATCAGGATTGTAAAATGGTGAAAATACTTGATAGTTTTTTAACAAAAATTTGGAGTAACGAATAAAAACACTTACAAGCTCACATTCTCACAATCAATCGTAAAGCATGTGTAAACCCTTATATTAAAAATCTTTATCCTGTTTGTATAGTCAATATACTATACAAAATTGATTGTAAAGATTGCGATGCAATTTATATAGGTGAAATAAAACAGCATCTAAAAAAAACGTCTGAAAAAACACTGCAACAACTTTGAAAATAACTAATCAAACTATTAGCACTAATCATATAAAAAATTATAATGATAATTTCATTTTGGATACTACCCTGTCATGAGATAAATACATATGAGACGTTTTGCAGAATCAGTTTTCATTCAAATGGACAAAAATAGAATAAAACAAATTAATAATTTATACCAATTTTAAGAAAAACTGTAAAATACTTCCAATTTGCCTAGGGCATAATATTTTATATAATTTTTTATATAATAGACGACAATATAGCGTTGTTATGGCAACACTTTCTTGTTGTCATGGCAACACTTTCTTGTTGTCATGGCAACACGATCTTAGTACTAAAAACATTGAATATGTCTTTGCATTTGCATTGCGATCAGGCGTATTTTATATATAAACAAACCTGGAATGAATGTTATAACTGCATCTTTGTGATACGCATACTGTTGTGTGAAATGCGCCTGATCGCATTGTAAATAGATTGATATTTTTTAGTACCAAGAAAGAAGGATAACATGGTGTTGCATAAACAGGGCAGAATTGCCTACTCAATTTAGTTTCAGAGTTTCACAAACTTGATTTAAGATACAATTCTGATACCTAACGTTTTAATCTCAGTTCTTACCACATTACCCAAACTTCCATTACCCTATCCCTAATATTTGCTCCAAAGTCGACGTCAAACGTCACAAGCAACATGCACGCATCAACAACCCAGAAACTGCATAATTCTGTACATTTCTCATCTGAAACTATCATTCATCATCATAGTAGTGTTTGCCTTCCCTTAAACTCTAGACACATTCTATGGCTTGTTTCATGTTTACTGCCGCACTAGACGTCATAAATATGTCTCAGGGGAATCCCCCGAGTGAAGTCACACATGCGTCATCATCGTTTTAACAAAGTTCGTAATCAAACAGATAACGGATGGTAAAATAGTAGAATTTGTAAAGGATGGAAAGATAATTAATAGTGGGATTGGGATTATGAATTTTGTAATTGGAGTTATCCAGTTGGCCCATAAAAAAACATCATATAATAATAAAATAAAAAAAGAAAAAAATATAGCCATATATTTTTAAAAAGTACTATGCGAAAAACGTGCTATAAGAAAAAATCCAGTAAACTTCACAACTAATTCATCCTTGCAGAAATGTTTTTTTACCACATTCCCAAATTCGTCACCTGATCGTTTTTATACGATGATTTGTGTGTAAAGTGCTTATTTTTATTTCGTTGCTTGTAACTTCCAAACCATCTGTTCAATATGAATGATGTCTTCGACAAATTTATTTAGAATTAAACAATATATAATATTGTCCAACATCATTATGCCCTGCAGCAACTCGCTAAACTTCAAAATTGCATCTAAAGTCATACTAGTACAAAAAGTAGATTTTTACTTCGATTCCTTTTAAGATATCTAAAGCAACTCTTAGTTACCCTTACAAGTAAAGTGCATGCTTTTAGTTTGTTGCTTGTAACTTCCAAACCATTTGATTAATATGAATTGTGTCTTTGACAAATTTATTTGAAAATAAACAATGTGTAATATTGTCTAACATAATTATGCCCTACAGCGACTCAGTATACTTCAAAATAGCATCTGAAGTCATACTAGTTCTTTTTATAATATCTAAAGCAGCTCTTAGTTCCACTTTCATGTAAAGTGAAAAATTTTAGTTTATTGCTTGTAACTTCCAATTCATTTGTTTAATATGAATGATGTCTTTGACAAATTTATTTAGAATTAAACAGTGTGTAATATTGTCCAACATAATTATACTCTACAGCAACTCTGTATATTTCAAAATAGCATCTGAAATCAAAAAAATAGTCTGAGTATAAAGTCTTATAATTTTCATCGGTTAGGGTATAGTAAACTAAATAACAGTGCTCATAACCAGAAAAAAACTAACAACTAAAAAAATACATTTATTACAATGTGTCTTTGCATCTCATGATGTAGTCTGATTTAAGACGTTGTCTGGTTACACATTTCTTGCCCCCTACTTTAAAATAGCATTATTCAATTTTTCATACATTTTTTCCAAGATAATGGTAGTGAACTGTTTTACCCTAATAAATATTTTTCTTTTACTAGTAACTTTATTGTCCCTTGTGTATCTAATATTTTTAAACTTTAAACATAGTGCAGTGCACCAGATGCAATAAATTTCGTCCATGACACGAGATGTCTCTAGTGCATCATCAGAAGTTTATGGACAAAGCCCTTCGAATTTATTGTTACTGCAAAAAATAAAATTTAGAGTTTGTAAAGAAAATTGTATACCACCTAAAATATATAGTGCTTGTAAGTAGATTGAAAATAAATAATATAACAAAGTAACTATCAACTAATAATTTTTGAAACAAATAAATGAAAAAAATCTGATTTTCAAAAGTCACTTTGTTCTTAAAACAATTAGGTTTGTATTAAACGATAATATAATTACTGAAAATAATTATATCAATTTTGTAAGTTATAAGATCAATATATAAGGTGGATATTATATATATTGAAGTCAGGAAATATCCGGAATTTTTCCGGAGCATTTTATTTCGCCCGGATGAACGTAACTAGTCATACGTATAAAAGTTGAGGCCTCCGCTAAAGTCTATTTCTGGATATATATATATTTGCTTGGATATATATATATATATATATATATATATATAAATATATGTATATATGTATATATATATATATATATATATATATATATATATATATTCTAGATTGCTCGGCCACGCTTTGCTGTGACTTTGATAAAATTCACTAGATAGAAATTTGAATATAATGGACCACTAACATTTCAATACTATTTTTCAATTAATACCAATATTTATCATAATCATGATATAATTTTAATTTTTCTTAGCGAAATAATTGTCATTTTTTGGCATATCAATTATTTATTTTCATATTAAATTACGCCGGGTAAATTTTTTTTCCGATTTTCATACAAATGTCTGATTTTTGACAATTTTCATTCAATTGTTTTTAATTTTTTACAAATTATTGAATGACAAATTAATATATAACATATGCATTAAACTGATATGGAATTTAAATTAGTTATAGGTAAATTTACTTCTTTACATATTTGTATTATTATTTTAATTGTCTAAAAATAATTAATTTTTATAAACTGTCAAACTGTTTTTTGTCTGGTTCATGATAAAATATTTTATAATTTGGTTTTAAATTGTGATTATAATACTTTTGTGTCATTTTTCGTAACCAAATTTCATTTTGTCAGCTGCCATTTTGCAGTGTTGTTTTCAATTCATGTTTCAACTGTCAAAATTTATTTAATTTTCTAAAATTTTAATATTTCTAATATGAAATATAATTTTTTATATAGCCTATAACCTAAGTTGCATAAAAATATATGAAGTGAGCCGAAAAAATTTAAAATCGGTTCAGTAGTTTCAGAGTACATTCAGCACAAACATTGTGACATGATCCGTCTATTTCTCTCTCTGTCTATTCTTTGCTCTCTGTGTCAAAATTTATTGAAAATTGTAAAATGCTGACATTTCTAATGTGAACTTAGATTTGTATTAAAACTTAAAACCTGAGTTTGCCGGGTCAGCTAGTATATATATATATGTATATAAATATATATATATATATATATATATATATATATATATATCTAGTAAATTTTCCCTCAGCTCTCTAATTATTTCAGCTTTCCCAGCTCAGTCGTACAATTCGACGACTATATTCTCCGAAACGGAGCATATTCATATCTCGGGCAAAAAGCTGTAAAAGCTTCTTTTCCTCGGGGAAAAAGCTCGCAAAATTTAATTTTCTCGAAAAGTATGCAAAGCTTTTTCTACCACTTGTCGTACGCATGACGTCACATGTGAGGGACCTATATAGTGCAAGTTTAAACAAAAACTGAGAAATAGTGAATCGAGAGATTTGTGCTGATTTTGAAACTATTATATATATATATATATATATATATATATATATATATATAAACTCATTAGCTGAAATGAGTCTTCCAAATTAATAAAAAAAAATCCTCTAAATGTTTCAGCTCCTAATATTAACATTTAGATAGTCCGCAGTTCAATTAAACTTTTATATATTCATTATTAACATATGTCATTAAGTAAATTCTGGCGCCATCTGTGATAGCATTTGTGAACTCAAATAAAAAAAATTTATAAATCACTTGATCACAAATTGATATCAAGTGTTAGTGATATTAGATAATTGCTTGCTATTGCATCAAATATGAAAGCATTGCAAACATGAGGTTTGTCGACCCGGTTCTTTTGGCGCCCGGGTCGATACACATATATTAGCAAAAGACAAAAAAATATGTTATCTATCTAGGCCAGATTTAGGAACCGGAAAAAGGTAAATGAAAGTATTTGAAAAGATTGAAAACTAGAAAAAAATATTTAGGAAATTTTAGAAAGTGAAGAAAAATTATTTTATTATCACTTGATCACAAATTGATATCAAGTGATATTAGATAATTGCTTGCTATTGCACCAAATATGAAAGCATTGCAAACATGATGTTTGTCGAACCGGTTCTTTTGGCGCCCGGGTCGATAAACATATATTAGCAAAAGACAAAAAAATATGATATCTATCTAGGCCAGATTTAAGAACCGGAAAAAGGTAAATGAAAGTATTTGAAAAGATTGAAAACTAGAAAAAAATATTTAGGAAATTTTAGAAAATGAATTAAAATTATTTTGTGAATACTTTAATCTGTTTTTGATGATGTGTTCAGCAAATTTGGATTTCTAGACTTATAAATATGTTGATTTACTCTCTTATATATATTAGGGCGGTTCTTAGTAGGCACATTTTGGAACTTCTTTGGTCCCAATGGCTCAAATGCTTCCAAAGTAATAAAAAAAATTCTCTAAATTTTTCAGCTCCTAATATTAACATTTAGATAGTCTGCAATTCAATTAAAAGTTTTATATATTTATTATCAACATATATCATTTTTGCGGCATCTGTGATAGCATTTGTGAACTCAAATATTATGACACTTAAAAATATTTATAAAACACTTTACCTCTAATTAAATCCATAACAAAATATTTATTCAAGATTAATTTTGCATCAAAATATTTATTTAATTAGTGATTTTGACACTCAAATTATCAGTAATAAATTGCCTTCAAAATTACAAGTCTGCTATAACAGATGGCGCAAGAATTTACCTAATAATAAATATACGAAAGTTTTAATTGAATTGCGGACTATCTAAATGTTAATATTAAGAGCTAAAACTTTGAGAGGATTTTTTTTTATTACTTTGGAAGCGTTTGAGCCCTTGGGCGCAAAGAAATTCGTACATATCCATATTAAGGACCACCCTAGTATAGATATATATATATTTTATATAAAATATATATATATATATATATATATATATATATATATAATTTGGCCCTTATATTCGGATAGATGACTATATATATATATATATATATATATATATATACGTGTTTCCGGGCAAAATCCGGAGTGATGACTGACATGTAAGTTGCGGCATGGAATCTAATTGGATTACGCCTTGTTAGCGCAGGGAAACAACCACTGAATCGTGTAGACTTGTGACAGCTTATGCAACATGTTACTATATAATAGGCCATACAAATATACCTATACATACATACATACATATATATTCCTATACATTTGAAAAATCTGAAAACGTCGTGTTATTTAAAGAACTGAAGTATCTATTCTAGTACTAAAAGTAGCTATATTATTATTAATGTGATTACAATCGAAATATTTTTAGGGGTAATACCAATATCACAAAGTAGTAAATGGTTTGACAGGTAAATAGATAGGGAAACTGATACAAAGATAGTTAAAAACATTTACGGATAGAAATTTACAAAGGTAGGTTGACAGATAAACGTAGGGAACAGATGCAAAGATAGTTAAAAACATTGATAGGTAGAAATTTTAGAAAGGTAGGTAGGCAGGTATACAATTTTCAACTGAGATTTCTAATATCCTATAATCTAAGTTGGGCATATATGCATACAATGAGCAAAAAAAAATTTAAATCGGTACAGTAGTTTAGGAGTACATTTAGGACAAACATCCTGACCCGTTGAAAATTGAGATTATATCTCACATTCTTAGCAGTATATATATATATATATATGTTTCAACGTCGAAAAAACTATCAAGATATATATATATATATATATATATATATATATATATGATATCTATAACTAGGTATAAGTAGTCAGGTAAACAGGTGGACAGAAAGACAGATACAAAGATATACAAGTAAAAATATAGACTGTTTGATATATTGACGTAAAAATTTAGCTAGGTTTGTAGGCAGGTATACAACTACTATTGTCTTTAACCTGAGTCAGATATATATGCATTCAATGAGCCAAAAAAATTAAAATCGGTTCAGTAGTTTAGGAGTACATTCAGGACAAACATCGTGACATGAACTTTCTTAAGAAAATCAAATGTAAATACCCAGAACTTTTCAGAATCATTTACAACTGTCATTTTGCAGTGTTTTGTTTTCTTAAAATTTATAACTGACAAAATTAAATGAATTGTTTAAAATTTTGATATTTCTAATATAAACTGAGATTTTTGTTATAGCATATAACCTAAGTTGGTTATAAATGCACAAGGTGAGCCTCTAAAATTTAAAATTGGTCTAGTAGTTTAGGAGTTCATCGCGGACAAACATCGTGACAGCATCTTTCTCTCTCTTTCTTGCTCTCTTTCAATTTATCTATCTTTCTCTTTATGTCAAAATTAAATGAAATTTGTAAAATTTTAATACTTTTAATATGAACCGAGATTTTTATTATGGCCTATAACCTAAGTTGGATATATATGCATACAATGAGCCAAAAAAATTTAAATCGGTTCAGTAGTTTAGGAGTACATTAAGGACAAACATCGTGACAGGTTTTTTCTCTCTCTTACATCGCCCTCTATCGCTTTCTCGTTCACTCTTCCTTTCTATCTCTATCTCTCTCTATGTGTCAAAATTAAATGAAATTTGTAAAATTTTAATACTTCTAAATAAACCGAGATTTTTCATATACCCTATAACCTAAGTTGGATATATATGCATACAATGAGCCAAAAAAAAATTAAAATCGGTTCAGTAGTTTAGGAGTACATCGCGGACAAACATCGTGACACATTTCAAATTGAGTTTATTTCTCTGGATTTTTACATCAGCTCCCCCTCTATGATGTTATTCCGCTTCGTTTGATTCCTTCCGACGGTTTTCTCGAAGAAAAATCATGATTCTAATGGTTATAGTTTGTTGCAATAAAACCACGACGAGAAAATTTTCAGCAGAATAACTTTATACGAATATTATCTTATATTATGAATATAATGTCGAATAAAACCAGTCGTATCACTTATATTTGAATGAGTGGATAGATAGATGGAGTTATTCTGATAGTTTTTGATGGAGAAATATTGTTTTTGCGTTCTGCTATAGTAAAGTCTTAGCTTTTATTAAGAGTGTATAAAGAAAAAGCTTGTATAATCAAGATAAAACTTCCAGTATTTTTCTTTCAAGTCCTCTGGTTTATATTGAAATAAATTCTCCTGCTAACAAGTGTCCTAGTAGGATTGAGAAAAATACTATGGTCGTCACAAACCGACTGATACGTTGTTAAAAATAATTGGAATGAACTGTTGCCATATTCTACGAAGCTACAATTTAAATGAAAAACTTTTATTCTTTATTACCATACAGAAAAATACACTATCGGGCTTTTGATACGAAAATAATTGCAATAAAGATCAATTTCGTAAAGAAGATTTCATCATGATATAATGATGTCTGTAGTCTAAAACAGAAAAGAATTACTTTACGTCTTACATAATATAATCATTTCTAGAAGTTTATGACATCAAGTTCTGAAAGAAGTAATATTCATCTAAAACATCCTACAAAATTTAATTGAACTTAATCTGTCAAAACCATTTGACATTTGACGTATGAGCTGCCGATTTTTATTGTTTCATTTTGAATTAAACTTAAAAAAAATAAATTGTGAAGTTTTTAAGCGGTTTTGAAATAATATCTCTAATAATGTTTACAAATACCTTATATGGTAAAATAACGTTTTCCGGGTCAGCTAGTATATATATATAATCATTAAAATTTTAATAAAGTTAAATGTTGAAATCTAATTTCTATATTATGAATCAAATTTTGTGAATTTTATATATCTTCTTATATTAAAAAATGGTATGCTAAAACTAGAAAACGACTGAACCGATTTGGCCACTTTTAGTCTTGAAAAATTTGTGCTAATCCTGAGGTTGTGGGAAAGGTGAGAAATTATTTCCAAATCGCGTGAAAACTTTATATTTTTAGTTTTTTTTATAGAAGTGTAACTTAAAATGAAACAATCGCCTGCGGCTCATACGTCAAATGTCGAAAGGTTTTGACAGATTATGTTCAATTAAATTTAATAGGTTATTTAAGATCAATATTTTTTAATTGTAGTATGTAGTTTTATTTGAAACTCAAAATATCTATATTAAAATGTCTGAAATGACAATTTTTGGATTCTCTAGAAATTGTTCACAAATACCTAATATAGCATAAAATAACTTTTGGCGGGTCAGCTAGTAAATATAATCATTAAAATTTTAATAAAATTTAATGATTGTAATTTTTACATTATGAATCAAATTTTATGAATTCTATATATCTTCTTATATATAAAAATGCAGCTCGATATTATGTTAGGTATGCTAAAACTCGAAAACGACTGAACCGATTTGGCCACTTTTAGTCTTGAAATATTTGTGCTAATCCAGAGGTTGTGGGAAAGGTGAGAAATTATTACAAAACCGCGTAAAAACTTCTAATTTTTAATTTTTTTAGGAGTGTAATTCAAAATGAAACACTGGATGGCGGTTCATACGTCAAATGTCAAATGGTTTTGAGAGATTAAGTTCAATTAAATTCAATAGGATGTTTTAGATAAATATTTTTCAATTGTAGTATGTAATTTTATTTGTCAAGTCGCAAGTGCTATTAGAAACTCAAAATATCTATTTTAAAATGTTCGAAATGACAATTTTTGGATTCTCTAGAAATTGTTCACGAATACCTTATATGGAAATATAACTTTTGCCGGGCCAGCTAGTATATATATAATTTTAATTTTTTTAATAAAATTTAATGTAAACATGTAATTTTTATATTATGAATCAAATTTTATGAATTTTATATATAGTTTCTTATATATAAAAATGGAGCTCGATATTATGTTAGGTATGCTAAAACTCGAAGACGGCTGAACCGATTTGGCCACTTTCAGTCTTGAAAAATTCGTGATAATCTAGAGATTGTGGGAAAGGTGAGAAATTATTTCAAAACCGCGTGAAAACTTTATATTTTTAATTTTTTTTAAGTTTAAGCTTTAAGCTCATACGTCAAATGTGAAATGGTTTTTACATAATTCAAATATGAAGATAATAATGTCAATACACATAATTACAAGATCTTTCTTATACATTTACAATAAATAAATATATTTTTTTGAATTTTTAGAAGTTGTTTCCCAACGTATATACTTTAGTTTTCAGCATTTCATTTGGACCTTATCTCATAAACTTCTAGAAGTGATTATATTATGTATGAGGCATACATACCGATAAACTTGATGAAATGTTCTCTTTCGTTCTGAAATATTAATTTTATTCCAGCAAGTTGTATGATAGCACATTTTAGCTATCTCGGCATTTTATTCGCTTCGTTCAACGTCAGAGGAATTTCAGGACACGCGGATGTATTTTAATGTTTTTTACACACACACGCACACATATATATATATATATATATATATATATATATATATAGATTTTGAAGTTCTTATCCGATTTGTTTATCCATTTACCAGTTTCAAATATTAGAATGTCGGAGAATCTACTAAATATCCGAATTTAATGCGATGGAAGAGTAAGATAGTAGATATACCGGAGTATACCGCATACCGCATACCACTTCGCAAAACTAAAACCAAGAAGTAAAGGCAACTTCTGCCAAATATAACTGTCAAAAGAAGACCGAGGAAAATAACACGGGAATAAATTGGCCAGAGGTTCTCAAACATTTTTTGAAAAATATAAGACTAATGTTTTAACCTGTTCATGTCTTCCGATGTCAACAGAGGGTCTACTGTGCTCCTAATTATAATACAAAGTACTCTGAATTTATAATTTTTTTTCTTCTATTCCTAACGCAAATTTAGTTTGTTAGTCAGTAGAGTTCCTTTTCTTATTTAATTTATTCGTCAGTACATTCCTTCTTCATATTTTTACAATTTTCTCAATAAAGTCTCTTTTCATACTTAATGATTTATTTTGCTCTTTAGTAGAGTCCCTTCTTACCGTGATTTACTTAATTTGCTCGTTAGAAAAGTTTCTTCTTATATTTAATTATTATGCATTTTGTTTGTCAGTAGAGTCTTTTTATATTAATTTTTTTACTTTGCTTCTAATGAATGTTTCTTATCGAATTTATTTGGTTATTTTGCTCGTCAGTAGAGTCTCTTTTCATTTTTAATTATTTGATTTATTTGTCAGTAGAGTCCCTTTCAATATCTATTTTTTTCTTTTGATTGTCAATAGAGTCCCTTTTCTCTAAATTCATCTACTTCTATAGTTCTAAAGTTCCTTTTTATATTTTATTATTTATTTTCGTCAATAAAGTCCTTTTTTGTGATTTATTTAGTTTGCTTGTCAGTAAAGTTCTTTTTTGAAATCTAAAACCCAGTTTGCTTGTCAGTAGAGTCCCTTTTGACATTTAAAACCAGTTTGCTTGTCAGAAGTGTCCTTTTTAAAAATCAAAGACCAATTTGCTAGTAAGTAGAGTCCTATTTCTAAAATCCAAAAACAATTTGCTAGGCATTAGTCCTTTTCTAAATTTTAAAATCAGTTGACGTTTGCTCGTCAGTAGAGTTCTTTTTTGAAATCTACAACCAATTTGTTCGTCAGTAGAATCCTTTTGTAAAATCTAACACCTGCTCGCTTATCAGTAGAGTCCTTTGTTAAATCTGAAACCAATTTGCTCGTCAGTTGAGACATCTGAAAATCAGTTTGCTCGTCAGTAGAGTCCTTTTTTCTGATCCTGGTCCACATTCAGCTTGTTCGTCAGTAGAGTCCTTTTTTAAATTCTAAAACCAGTTTACTTGTCAGTAGAGTCCTTCTTGATCTTAATCCACATTTAGTTTGTTTGTCGGTAGAGTTCTTTTTATGAAATTAAAACTGGCTTGCTCGTCAGTAGAGTCTTTTTCTGATATCTTCATTCAGTTTGCTCGTCAGTAGAGTCCTTTCGTTAAATTAGATATTCAACTGAATATCAGTAGGATCCTTTAGTGAGATCTAGATTAAGTTTCCGTGTTAGTAGAGTCCTTTTTGAAAATCTCGAAATAGTTTGCACGTCAGTAGAGTCCTTTGAGAGCGTCCATTAATAACGTGAACGATTTTTTAGGGATTTTTGGACCCCCCCTTCCCCTTGGTGATACATCCTGATATTTAGAATTTTATTTACGTAAATAAAACGTATAAAAATCCGAACCAATTGTTCGAATTTACGAAAAAATGTATTTTTTTTTTGAATATCTAGGCGAAAAATAAATACACGTGATATCTTACTAGACCTTTTCCTGCTTCACGTTATTTTTTGTAAAAAAAATTTTTTTTTTTTTTTTTTTGTTTTTTTTTTTGAAAAAAAAATTTTCTTTATTTTGATATATTGTGGAAGATCTGAACTTTTTTTGCAAAGCAATCGTACTGCTTTAACTGCATAGGGACAAAATATAAAGCGCGTAAGCGCCGCGACGCTGTCTAACGCATAAGCATTGGTACGGAACCCATAGGAATGTTAACAAAATGTTTACTTATTGTTAAAATCTTTATAAAATATCTGATAATTTGATGTACATATGTCTAATGATCATTTTTGACCGCCAAATGGCTCATTTTTTTACTTTTTCCTCCATATCTCCGAAACCGCTAGACCTACCTTCATGAAAATTTTATCGAGTCTTCATCTTGTCAATACAAGTGAAATGCTTTTTGAATTATTGAAATCGGACGCTCCGTTCTCCTAAAAACTGAGTTACCGTTTTCAGCACTTTTTGCCCCGTATCTTCGGAACGGCTAGACCTGCCTTTGCCAAAAACTAATCAGCACGTCTCCTTATCAATACAAATCGAATGTTTTTTTAATTATTCAAATCGGTTGATCCGTGTTCCCGAAATCGTCGACGAAAATTTGTATCCGCACATACATACACACACGTACATACATACACACACACATACACACACGTACGCACACACACACATACACACACACATACATCCATTTTTCCTAAGGTATGCCAAAATATTCAGAAACCTCTGAAACGTAAAGATATATAAAAATTTTCATTTTCGATTTTTTTGCGATTACTATAACTTGCCCTACGGAAAGTTAACAATTCTCTTCTAAAGCATATTCTATTATTATCAAAAATTACATGAAATTCAATTTGCAAAACTATGAAAAAAAATCCCATCTGTTCTCCTACCCTCCAGCTACCTTGCATAAGAAGCCAATCTTGGCAAACAACAAACAGAAAATCCTCTCTACCTTTACCTTTACCTTTGACACCTCAAAGACCCAATCAAATTTCCATATTGAGAATCCCTGTCATCTTTCTATTCTATAACTGACGTACAATTTCCTTCTGAAGGCGTTAAGAAGCTCGTGTTTTCGCCTCAGGTCGGTCTCCTCCAGATGGGAGGAACCAACTAACAGCAGACTTATGAAAATACGTTGCAAAGTTAGTTACTTTATGTGTTCGCTCTCTCTTGGGCACAAACTGCATTAAATTTCTTGCGAAAATATTATTTTGAAAATTCCACAAACGACCATTTCAAGAGGAAAGATATAAGGAAAAACATAACGCGGCTGGAGAGAGATGGTGTATGTTATATAGTGTAAGATCGAGGAGAGAACGATGAGATATATATGGATAATAGTATTATCCATATATATCTCATCCTAAGGACTAATGTATGTATTATCATAATACATACATTAGTCCTTAGAATTTTATTATTAACTAGCTGACCCATCAAATGTTGTTTTGCTAAGTAAGGTATATTCTAAACAATTTCTAGAGAAACAAAAATATGAATACTTTAAGTGTAGAAGGATTAGTTGTTTGAATGCTATACACAATGATGTGTTATAAAAACAATTAACCCAATTGTTTGTCTATATTTTGTCAATACAATCAAACTGCAAGTATAATCGAATCTAAGTCTTTTTTGGTCTTTTGACTTATTGATTACGTTTCAAGTTTTTCAGATTCTTTTTGGATTCTGGATTTTGTGCATAATTGTAAATAATACTTCTGAGCTTATACAAAATTTTCAAATTTCTGCGAGGATAGATAGAAAATGAATTCAGTATTTTTTCTTTGATCTGCTTTTTGAAAAGTTCCAAGTAACATACCATGAATTAAAGTAAATTTAATAAAAAGTATATATGTAGAATAAGACGAGGCACAAAGGTCCAATTTGACTTTGAACAAATATAAACTATAATATGAAAACCAAAACAATTATACCACAGCAAATAACACATTTCAAACGAACAATTATCTGACTACGTTCAGTAAAACTGCCAGATACTACTTCATCATTGTAGAAATGTGCTTTTTTGATATCTTTCAACAATTTGTTATCTAGACCTTTTCACCCCATAGATGGGGTAACTTGGAACGGCAAGGTGCCAAACAGGTTTAATGTCTTATTTTAATTTCAAAGCTATTTTACAAAATAATTACATTTTTAACTAATGCTAAAAAACTGCCAACGGAACAAAATACTTTTATTATGGATTTTCAAAGATTTCCGTTTATCTCCCGATAGCAAAATCATGAGAATCATGGTTATAGCTGGTTATACATCTTTTTCCCTCTACTTTCAAATATTGTTTTTAAACAATGCTTAACTTTACTAGTTTTTGACACATCGGTGCTGAACATTTTTAACCCCTATTACTGTTTATTTTTCAATAAATTCTGGGAAATTATAACTGGGAAAATGTTATTCGACAAAATGTCCCTTTGATCGATAACCAAATTTAGGTTCTGAATTTAAATAACACAAATAAAAAATAATATAACCTTGAAAATATTTTATAAATACCAATGAGTTCATAATTGTACAAATGAGATCTTACAGAGCACCGTGTTTGAGAAAAATATGCCAAAAAGTTCATTTTCATATTAACATTTCAAAAAAATTGATATTTTGAGTTTCTAGTAACACTTACGATCCGTTTAATAACGTTTTTGTGTATAAACAAAACTACGAACAAAACTACTTATTACAATTAAATAATATTCGCGTAAAACATCCTATAAAACGTAATTGAACATCTGTCAAAAACTTTTGACATTTGACAAATTAGCCACCGTCCATTGTTTTATTCAAATTACGCTTCTTCAAAAATTTTCAAATTAAAAATGTAAACTTTGTACGCGATTTTGAAATAATATCTCACCTTTCCGACAACCTACTGAATAGCACGAATTTTTTCAAGACTGGAACTGACCAAATCGGTTTAACCGTTTTCGAGTTTTAGCGGATCATTTTATCGAGAGCTCCATTTTCATATATAAAAAGATAATGTATTAAGTTAGAGTATTAATAGTCATTTTGCCTTAAGGCAAGTTGCATGAACTACTTCGTCAATAAAAGAATTTATATGTGGCAAATTGACATGAGGAAAAGGTCTAATTTAATCCAGAAGGAAGTTTAAGTTGAAGTACTAGATATCTATACTTGTATGTATGTATTTGAGTATGTATGTATATATGTTTCACCCTGGTGAACTACATATCTGTTTCGGAATTGTTTGGAACAATTGTCTGGGCGCGTGAATTTATATCCCGACAGATTCTATAAAGAAAACTTCGTATAATGAAGATGATGCATAATTTATCCGAGCTCTTCGGCTCAGTTTCCGACTTGAAAGGCAAAAAGAAATAATATACGTATATATGTGTGAAATATATATATATATATATATATATCTTATATATAAAATTCTTCTGTAACAATGTAAGTTTCATATTTCCTCCTAAACTATAATTCGGATTTTCATGAATCTTCCTGAAGTTTGTTCGGGAAATTTTTTAGAATGTTTTGATTCATAGAAATATAGTTAGATTGTAGAAATAAATAGAAAAAATTATAAAAAACCGCTTATCATTGTTTGCCCTTGAAAATATTTGAAACTTAGTTTGACATTAAAAACAATTGAGGACTGTCATTTGCCAAACATTTCTATTCACTTATAGGCTAAGGCGATATTAGAATATAATAAATTCATAATTATGAATAAGAAAAATTTAATGTCTACATTATTAATGCCGAAAAGCAGCTGAGATGTGCCAAAAATTAAATTAATATAGATGCAAATAATTTAACATGCATTTGACAAGTGATGCAGTCTGCGCATGCGTCTGACGTGCGCGTGGTTTGCTTTTGCTTGCAATAATTTTGTTTGCGCACTTTGCGAACAGATTCGCCGTACGAATTCGCGCAAAGGAGCGAGCCATAAGTGATTGCGCTCAAACATATTCAATTTGCAGTCGTTTTGCCTTACTATACTAATCACAATACAAAAAAAATTATTTAGAAGTTTCATTGTGTCAAAAATTCATATGTTTGTCATTGGGTACGGAATATTTACTCAATGGAGCGCTTTGGGTCTGAAATTTTTACTATTTTCCAATTCGTTTGGAATTTTGAAACTAGGTTCATCTTACTCTTCAGAAGTGAAAACAATTTAGACTCCTTTACCACTTCTCGGGTGGATGACATTTCTTTTCAGTGGTGTAATTTTACTTTTTTCAAAATAACGTTGGGTATCGATAAAAAAACTAATTATACGAGAAAAATATTTAATAATGTTTTTCAAAAAACGAAATACTTTTCAAGTTACTGGCTACTGAATATTTGTTTTTTTTTGCGTTTTTCATCATTTTTTGCTAACACCTTCAAAAATATACATTTTAACGAAAATCATGTAATGAACAGAATTATATCAATTAAAATCTTAATAAATCGTTATTTTATAGTGTTTTAGGAACATTATTAGGCTAGATATAAAATGGGTTTTTATAGTGCTCAAAATAAGCTTTAAATGAGTACTTCTGCGTGTAAAATGAGTGAGCTATCATGCAGATAAAGGACGCATGCAATGTTTTTTTTTTCATTTAAATCAAATACTTTGAGTGCCATATCCACCAAAATTAAAAATAATCGTATTCAATCTAGAATTAACTTGGTTTAAGAGATCTTGATGGATTCTAGAAAATACCACAACTTTAGTACAAATGATTCTCAAAAACTCATGATTTCATGAAAAAAAAACATTTAAAAAAAAACATTTAAAAAAAAAAACAACCAATTTCTCATCATAATACCTCTGAAAGAATACGTATAAAAGTATATATATATATAAGAAAATTCGAGGTATTTTTCTGACTAATTATTATTGTTTATTATTTTTTCGTTACACAAATATTGATAGATGTATGATTAATTAAGGAGCTGTCCAACCAGAGGTCTTTCGAGCCCTTTAAAACTTCGCCGTTTTACAATAAGAGAAGTTACGGTAAAATTAATGATAGAGAAAGTTGTAGCTCATTAATCACATTTAAAATAGTGTATTACAAGTTCTGATAAAATCAGAATTAAAAGAGTAATAATCCAATTAATGCTGTGGATGGTACGGAGTGCAAATTGTTAAAAACATTGAAATAAGATAAAGATTAGCCTATTTCCAAAATATCAAGTAAATTGGAGCACAGTAAAAAAATCACAGAGCAATAATTTTGTTGATTGCAAGTTGAATAGAGCACATGTGAACATGATTTGACAAATTAATTCACTTCAAATATAAACTTAAGCAATAATGTATATTGATTTATTGGAGAAAAAAATGTAATTTAGATATTAAAATTACTAAAAGCCAGTTAAAATATGGTACGAAATTATAAAAATTATAGGCAACATTTTGAAGCATATATTTTGGGTAAAAAAATAAAAGGTGATATTGCACCTTTACCGCGAATGCTATATATTAATTCTTTCTGAATTTGTTGTCCTTTTTAAAAGATTTCAATTTTCAACACGTGTATCTTATGCTGTGACATAAATCACAAAGGCAGACGATCATTTTTATTGTGATAAATTTGGAAAATCGATGTTTTTAGTCGTGAATAAACAAAAAATCATTATTTATACATCCACATCTACAGGTATGACTAAAAATACTATATAACCCTTAAATGCAATAAAATAAATTGAGCTATTGGAAATAAATTTGTTCTATAAATCGCACTGTATAATTTTTAATATACAATTTTATTGAACATTTTTTAATATTTGTTAAATGAATAATTAAAGTGTTAACTGTGGGAATTGAGAACAATCATTATTTTTGAAATAGTTCTACATTCAACATCACTCATATATTGGTGTAAATAGTAATTCAAAAAACAGTAATTATTATTTTTAACTAAGCAGTAAATATTAGTATAAAAAATTAAAAATTGTAGACATGAGTACAGAACAACGTCTGTCGGGTCAGCTAGTATATATATATATATTAGAA
>NW_020539725.1:64934573-65037593 GCF_003426905.1 Ctenocephalides felis | reverse complement strand
GGTGCAAACGATTTTAATGCTGTTTTTAAGTATATTTGGGGCGCTGATTTCAAAATGACATTGGTTTTTTTCTATGAGCTTTAGTTTTCAAGATACGATATATATGATATATTTACGATATTAGGTGCGCAACTAAGTTCTCGCTGTTTTTCGATGAAAAGTAACTTTATTATAAAAAAATGCATCAATTGAGTTCGATACAGTTCTCCAGTGATGGTTTCACTCGGTTTCAACAGCTCATAACAAATAACACCGACCTGGTCCACCATATGTAGAGCATAACTTCGCAGTGATATTCGGCCAAACCGAGATTTTCTCGTCTTTGGATTGCTGTAATGTATTCATTTTTATCACCTGTCACGATGTGATGAAGAACCTCTTCTTTTCTCGCGCTGGAGCAGTTGTTTACAGGCGAAAAAATGACGCTCGACGTCTCTTGGCTTCAACTCACAAGAAACCGAAGTTTCTTGCTTCTCTAAATCATCCCCGACGCATGCTATAGCTTGGAAATGATTTGATGGGTAACTCCTAATTCTAAAGCAAGATCTTTTTGAGTTTGGCACGAATCCTCTTCGAACTTCAAGGCCTTCAATTTAGCGTTTTTGAAGGTTTGGCCTTCTTTCAGAGGGTGGTCGTCAACATTAAAATCACCATTTTTGAAGCGACAAAACCCTTCACGGCATGTTGTTTCGCTCAGAGCAACATTTCTGTAGGTCTCGATGCACTTAAATCCCGTTTTTTTTGAAAAGAAGACGAAAATCAACACTCCTCGCAAATAACGATTGTTTGGCATAAAATGGACATATTCACTTTACCAGAAGTATTAATGCAAAAACGAAATCAATTATGTGTCGCAGCAGCAGTTTGTTTACTTACTCTAAGCTTGCTTCAAGACGTTTTGGATTTGTCAAAATCGACCAACCCTTACTGATAGAGCCATATACTGACAAACAGCGAGAACTTAGTTGCGCACCTAATATAAGGAACGAAAGTACAAAAGAGTAATACAATTCCGAATGTTATTTTAATGAGATATGACTACTCGTACATACAAACTTACAAGACCCATTCGGCTTAGTTGGGACATTAGTTGACACTGTGAAAAGTTCTTTTCCGTGACGACCTCGAATGGACCTGGTTTCGGCAACTTCTTTGTATCTCAAAACTAGAGCTGATACAAAAAAATGGTTTGCAGATTTGAAATCAGCGCAAAAAATACTATAAGAATCAGCTCTAACATTTGAGGCACCAAAAAAAAACTTTTTTGTTGGCCTGTGTAATCAAAGTGAATGATATATAAAAAGGGACTCAACTCACAAAAAAAATATCAAAATTTTACAAAATATCATTTAATTGTGACACACAGAGAGAAACGTAAATAGATAATAAAGGAGCTAGAAGGAGAGAGAGCGAGTAAGAGAGAAAGATCCTGTCACGATGTTTGTCCTGAATGTACTCCTAAACTGCTGAACCGATTTTAATTTTTTTTATCTTACCGGATGCGTTTACATCTAACTTAGGTAGTAGGCCATAATAAAAATCTCAGTTCTTATTAGAAATATCACAATTTTACGAATTTTATTTAATTTTGACAGAGAGATAGATAGATAAAGATTGATAAAGATATAGAGAGTATAAAAACCTAAACTTTCAAAAAAATGTTACAAATAATTTTGTTCCAGAAGTTTAAAAATGTTATATACAGTTCTTTAGGCTATTTAATAATTTATTTAATGATGTGTAAAATTTTTAAATCTTATTCAATAAATTATTTTTAAAATAACGCAAAATTTAAAAATAGTACACTAAAACTACATATGTGGCTAAACTAGTACTGGCGTATAAAATACTAAACTTTCAAGAATTTTTTACAAATAATTTTGTTCTGGAAGGTAAAAATTATTATATACAGATTCATAGGAATTTTAATTAGCTGTACATTGATATATAATAAACTAAATGTTATTGAATAAACTATTAACAAAATAACGCAAAATATAAACAAAGTAAACTAAGTAAGGTATAGCTATATATGGTAAGGTTTGTACTGGTGTTCAAGATCCTAAATTTTCAAGAATATTTCTCAAATAATTTTGTTCCAAAAATTCTAAAATGATATATACAGTTATTTAGACTATTTAATAAGCTATTTAATGATGAATAATAGTCTATATGTTGTTGAATAAATTATTATGAAAGTAACGTAAAATATGAACAAAGTACACTATAACTACATATATGGTAAAGTTAATACTGGTGTATAAAATCCCTGAGTAAGATAGAGAGTGTAGAGTCCTTTTTCATTAATATATTTATTTAATTTGCTCATCAATGGAGTCCTTTTTCTAAATTTATCTAATTTGCTCGTCAGTAGAGTCCCTTTGTTTAAATTTTTAAGATTAAAGATGTAAAGGAAAAAATATAGAGAGAGAAAGAGATACAAAGATCGTGTCACAATGTTTGCTCTGAATGTACTCCTAAACTGCTGGACCGATTTTAATTTTTTTTATCTTAGGTTATAGGTTATATTAAAAATTTTGGTTTCTATTAGTTTTTTTTTTCTTTTTCAGTTGCTTTGCAGAGCAATATGCTGAACGACAGAGCCGGTTATCTGCAACTTCTTCAACAGAGAGAGGAAGAGAACAGGCTTGAAGTCAAAAGACTTACCGATGAAATTAGGCTGCTGAAATTGAAAATTTTGCAACTCAGTGGACCTCAAGGTTTGTACCTATTCTTATTAGTAAATTTAGTACTTAGTATCAGAATTTAGATCTCCAAAAAATTCCCAACACAATTTGTACAATTATTACGATTTTACTCTGAGTTTCATTTTGAATACTAGTTTCCTATCTAATAACCACAATGATCTGTGGTTAAAACAAACGGACGGGATTAACCGCATCAGTGGATAAAGTGAAATATTTGCCAGATTTAGGATTTGTGGTTTCACCAAAAACCTTTTCCTTTTGATTACAAAATGCGGTACAACACGATTTGGTCGATAATTAAAATACATTTGGTAAAATACTAAAATATTGTGAAATAAATAAATATGATAAAGGACTCTACTAACGAGCAAAATAGAAAAATAAATCTGAAAATGAACTCTACTGACCAGCAAATTAAATCAGTGGATAAAGTGAAATATTTGCCAGATTTAGGATTTGTGGTTTCACCAAAAACCTTTTCCTTTTGATTACAAAATGCGGTACAACACGATTTGGTCGATAATTAAAATACATTTGGTAAAATACTAAAATATTGTGAAATAAATAATTATGATAAAAGGACTCTACTAACGAGCAAAATAGAAAAATAAATCTGAAAATGAACTCTACTGACCAGCAAATTAAATAAAAACAAACGGACTCTACTGACGAGCAAATTAGATGAATTTAGGCAAAAGGGACTCTACTGGCAGTCAAAATAAATATTTAAAAAGGCTTTAGATCAAAATAAATATTAAAAGGAACTCTACTGACGAGCAAATTAAACAAATGAACATGAAAAAGTGACTCTACTGTCGAGCAAATTAGATGAATTTTGATAAAAGGGACTCTACTGACGAGCAAATTAAAATAAGTTGCAAAAGTGGGACTCTACTGACGAGCAAACTAGAAAAAAAATACCAAAAATAAAATTACAAAAAGGACTTGACTGACAAAAAACTAAAAATAAAACTACAAAAAGAGACTCTACTGACGAGTAAAATAGATAACTCGGAGAAAAGGGACTCTACTGACGAGTAAAAGAAATGAAAAATATGTAAAGGGACTCTACTGACGAGCAAAGTAGATAAATTTAGGGAAAAGGGACTTTACTGACGAGCAAATTAGATAATTTAGAAAAAGAAACTCTCCTGACGAGAAATTTAATTAAATTTAGAGAAAAGGGATTCTACTGACGAGCAAAATAAATAAATTAATATAAATAGGGACTCTACTGACGATCAAAATGAATAAAAGAGTATAAAAAAAATCTGACGAGAAAAATTAATTAATAAATATGTAAAAGACCTCTACTAACAAGCAAATTAGATAAATCTAGATAAAAACAAACTCTACTGACGAGCAAACCGAATGGTCAATATTTCTAGGGACTTTTGAATAAATTAATTTATGATTTACATTTAATTTGATTTAATTTTTTTTTTTGTTTATTTTGTGACCTTGTATGCAAGTGCATTAGTCATACACATTTTATACGTCAACTTTGCAATTTTAATCATATAATTTATATAATTTTAATTATATAATTATATAGCCCACCATATGTTCTTTTTTTATTTGAAATCACAATTTGTAGCCGAAATATTACATTAGTCATAAATAAAAAAAATCATAGTTCAAAAAATTATGTATTTTTGGCCAATTAAAACAGGCACAAATATATTCTAGTGTATAACAAAAAATGCAATTTGTTCAAATGATAATATAAATTATTGGATAAAATATAATTAATTGTGTTGCCATCTAACGGCGTGCTTTTACAAATAACCAAAATCTGATAGGAGAGCTTTTGACCCGCCGTTTTGAGCTTTTAATTTTATTCTTTATTATTATGTGAAATATAGTTGTTAATAATAATATAAAGCAATTATTATATTTTTGGGAAATTTATAAAAATTTTGTGAAATGTAAAATGATGTTGACATTCAGAAATTTGACAAATGAAAACGAACAAGATCGTTATAGTCGAAAATTACTTTAATTTTCCTAAGGAATCCTAAAAATCACTCTAATATCACAATTACTGAGTCCTTTCTTTTGATAGCCAATAAATATTTCAAACAACCCCTATCCAACTATCCGAATAAATTGAAAAATTCAAAACTCCGTAGCAATCTGTTGCGTTCGTACTTTATGCATTTTCCATAACAATACACCATCCATGTAGTAGGAAATAATTAATTCTTTGCTTTTGTATGGGCACAATAGTAAATAGTACTAGGAGCAGGAGTTTGGAGCAGGAGAGATCTATATATTATTTTACTGGGGTTATTTGTCCTATTCCACTGTAAAATCTAGTTTACGACTGTTGTAAAATCGAGAATTCATGATTCATTAATTTACTGCAGAGGGATAGTAAACAGAACTTAGTCGGGGAGCTGAAGAGATTGAGGAATACATATTTATTTATTTATTTTAGTTATCAAGTAGAGTCCATTTTATCTAAATTTATTTATTTTACTCGTCAGTAGAGTCCCTTTTTATATGTATATATGGTTAAGTAGTACTGATGTATAAAACTCAAACTTTAAGCATTTAAACTTTTTAAGGAACTTTAAAATTTTTAAGGATTATTTACAAATAATTTTGTTCCAAAAGTTTAAAAATGTTGTACACAGTTCTTTGGGCGATTTAATAAGGTATTTAATGATGTCTAATAGTTTATATGTTGTTGAATAAATTATTAATAAAATTTGGCAAAATATAAACAAAGTACCCCAAACAAACTATAGATGAATATAAAGCTAAGTTAGTACTGGTGTATAAAATCCCAGATTTTTAAGAATTTTTTTACAAATAATTTTGTTCCAAAAAACTAAAAATATTGTATACAGTTCTTTAGGCTGTTTAATAAACTAGTTAATAATGTATAATAGTTTATATGTTGTTGAATGAATTAGTATAGAAATAACACAAAATTTAAACATAGTACACTAAGACTATATATGTGGCTGAGTTAGTACAGGTGTTAAAGATATCAAATTTTCAAGAATTTTTTACAAATAATTTTGTTCCCGAAGTTTAAAAATGTTGTATACAGTTTTTTGCGCTATTTATTAAGCTATTGAATGATGTATAGTAGTTTATAGGTTGTTGAATAAATTATACACAAATAAACGCAAGATATGAACATATACACTAAGACTATATACTCGTATATGATAAAGTTAGTAGTGGTGTATAAAAGCCCTAAATTTTCAAGAAGTTTCTACAAATAATTTTTTGTTCCAAAAGTTTAAAAATGTTGTATACAGTTCTTTAGGCTATTTAATAAGCTATTTAATGATGTATAATAATTTATGTGTTGTTTAATAAATTATTATTAAAATAACGCAAAATATGAACAAAGTACACTGAAACTATATATATTGTAAAGTTAGTACTGGTGTTCAAAGTCACAAATTTTTCAAGTATTTTTTAGAAATAATTTTATTCCAAACGTTTAAAAATGTTGTATACTGTCGTTTAGGGTATTTAATAAGGTATTTAATGATGTATAATAGTTTATATGTTGTTTAATAAATTATTATTAAAATAATGCAAAATATGAACAAAGTACACAAAAACTATATTTTTTGTATTTAATAAGCTATTAAATGATGTATAATAATTTATGTGTTGTTGAATAAATTATACACAAAAAGACGCAAAATCTAAACAAAGTACATAAACAAATAGAGAAACTTAAATAGATTTTTTTACTAAATTAAATTAACCAGCGAGATTTTCAGTTTATATTTTTTGTAGGCCTCCAAAAAAATGCCTTCACCAAAAACTAATTGTTTCTACGTACAAGCTTATTTTGTGAATTATTCAACTCGGATGCTCCGTTTTCTCGAAAACGGTATTTTTTATCAATTTTTGCAATTTTGCTCTGTATCTCCTAAATGGGTGATACTCACGCCTTTCCCAAAAACTAACCATTAGAATCAATCAAATCGGTTGATCCGTGCGCCCGAAATCGTGGACATAAAATTGTATCCACACATACGCACACACACACATCATAAATCGGTAAATAAAATATTGTTTTACCGAACCTTAGACTTCGAATTTCTACAAATTGCACAAGTCCAAGGTTTTAGTCCTTCCACCTATCGGGTCGTCATTAATTTTCTCGTTACCGTAGATTTTTCCTCGTCAGCATTTTCACCTTTTTTACACCTTTACTCTTTTACCTTATTTTAGTCCTCCCTTTGCTTTTTCTGATAATTATCGTCGGAAATTTACGATTTCATTACGGTGCTCCCGCCGGCCGGATCTTTTGTTCGGCGGACTCGATAAAAACTTATTTATTGCGTTTACGTCCGCACGGAATTCTCAAAAAAATGAAAAAAAAAACGATTTTTTGCGGTTAAAATAGCCATAGTTCTCCAGATTTTTTTATTTCACGTATAATGAGGAGATATGTCCGTGCGGAATAAATTTAGAATAAAAATCTAGGAATTAATTGCTGCAGGTAGTAAAGAATGATTTTTTGGCGCGGAACGGAGACGTGGTTGATATAGAATTTAAATTTTGAGGTGATTTTTTGGCGGGGAATTGGCACATTCTCAGACGTAAATGCTATAGCATTTATTTTTAAAGTTTATTTTATATAACCTTTCGTTTTTGCAGTTATTACACTAATCAAAGTGATAACTAACTGATACTTTGTTCGTGTTGTCTCATTTTTTCTTGTAACATGAGTAAGCAAATCGCGAAAATAGAAGCGCAGTACTTGACTTGTAGATGCTATAGCATTCATCTAGTATTCAACAATTCGATGACAGACAATCTGACTATCCTCGAAGGATGTTTTATAAAATTTTGGAAATCTCACCAATTTAAAAATAAAATGACTGTCAATGTTTGTACCTTTGTTTAGAACTTCATACACCAGTAATAATTTTACCATATAGTTGATTTGGTGTACTTTGTTTATATTTTGCCAAATTTTGTTGATAATGTATTTAACAACATATAAACTATTATACATATTATACAATTCAATAGCGTTCAAAATACATTTTTGAACCTTTAGAACAAAATTGTGATAAAAATATAAGTCATGCATGGCAATCATTAATCAGGTTTATGGAATTATGAATTACTAAATTTTCGTCGAACTACCATTGTTACCGCTTTATAAATACATATATTTATTCAATGATTATAAACATTTTAATCACAATTATTATGTCGCAAATTATTGCCAAGGCTGCAAATCTTCGAGACAAACTATCTCGAACCAAATAATATTAATCAAATGTAACAACATCTTTTATATATTTTTCAATCAAGTAAAAATGCTCTCTATACTTACTCGACTGGGTTCTTGTCGTGCCATTAGATCATTTTAATGTCAAAAACTTTAAAATTTTGTATCAATAATTTGTTTTACTTAGTTACTAGATGATAAGACAAATTGAAAAACAAATATAGTTACAGTAATAATGGGATGATTAATTAATAATGCATTCAGATTGTATACACCAGTACTAACAGAGCTGCATATACAGTGTACTTTGTTTATATTTTGCCAATTTTTTTTAATAATTTATTCAACAACATATACACTAATATACATAATTAATTAGCTTATTAAATAGCCTAAACATCTGTATACAACATTTTTGAACTTTTGGAACAAAATTATTTATAATTTTTTTTGAAATTTAGGATTGTATACACCAGTACTAACATATTTATACATAATTAATTTAGTGTGCTTTTTTCATATTTTGCCAAATTTTGTTGATAATTTATTCAACAACCTATAAACCTTTATACATCATTTAAAAGCTTATTAAATAGTCTAGATAACTGTATACAACATTTTTAAGCTTTTGGAACAAAATTATTTACAAAACTGTTCTGAAAATTGATCAATTTATACATCAGGACTTTTTGTTACTCACTTCTTATAGATTACTCATGTATTGAGAATCTTGTGCAAATTGCCTCAAGGCAAAATGCCACTTACACCTAATTATATATATATATATATACATATATATATATATATATATCATACTGTATACATTTTTTTTTGTCCAATTTCAGGAATTAATCACCAAGAACAGCAACAGAGCATCAACGTGTCAACGCCTCCAGTTACTGGTGCCAATACACTTCTAGGAGGTAACAAATACGAAACAAATAAGAAACAGTAAAAAATTATTATGTAATAATAAATCTATTTTACTGTTTTCACCAGATTGTACAGCCTTTGTCAGAAAACAAATAAGCAACGCCGAAATCTTCCACGGAATGCCCTTAAACAACGAGTACGAGCTCATGCCCTACAGTCACTTTACCTTCTCCAGAGTTTACCCAGTTGATTTGGGTTTGGGTAAAAGGGTTGTCGAAAAACCAATTGGGTATAAAAGGAAAGATCTTTTGGAAGCCCTCAATAGAGCCTTGGATAGTCTGAACAGGAACCTGACTTTAGCAGGCGTTCAGGAAAAGGTCAAATACACTTTGGATGACTTCCTAGAAGGTAAGGGTTGATAGTTCTAAAATTTTGATGTTTTGAGTATGAGCTACAATTTTTATTATAGCCTATAACCTAAGTTAGATATAAATGCACCAGGTGAACAAATAAAATTTAAAATCAGTTCAGTGGTTTAGGTGTACATCCAGGACGTCACGACACGATCAAGTTTTCATCCAAAATTCTATTACTCTTTTCTCCAGGTGTATACAGGACAGAACCAACAACAGGTACCCAGTACGAACTCTACTTCAAAACCAAAATCAGCAAACCATCAAACAATCACCAAATCAGCAGCAATCAGCAGCAGGAGACCAGTGTTGTCAATTCTATTGCTGGTCAACAAATTACAACAGTTGTTCACCATACTGGAGGTCATACCAAGGTGACCTTGATGAGACCTTTTGCACCTTTGCAAGCCTTAGGATCTGTAAAACTTGCTGGCCCTAAGGAGAAGGAAATGATACATGTGATACTGCCTTTGAGTGGACGAATTTCCACCTTTCAGGTAATAAAAGATCGAAATTTCGTCACAAATTGAATTGTGACTAAGTTATAGTGCAGTAAACGGAGTGGAAAAAAGGGTATAACATCTGAATTTTCTTACATTGCTCCAATTTGCATGAAATATTGGAAATAGGTTCATCTTAAGCTCAAGTTTAAAAGTGAAAACAATTTGGGTTGCGACTCCTTAATGAATAAGTGGACATTGAGCCGTTTTATCTCTAGAAAACGTTTTTAATATTAAAGGATGTAATTGAAAAATATTTTTTAATACATTTACCTTGCAATAAAATCATTTTCAACCCTGTGAATACGCTAAAACCCTTCAAACAACCTCTAAATTGAATAAAAACACCAAAAAATTAATTTCGGTATGATATAATAAGAATTACTTGTAAAGTAAATAATATTTTATGTTTTCTATCTTGATTATAAAATTTTTAACCCTTTTTAGGCCCTTAAAAACAACCCCTTGATGAAAAATTGTTTGAAAAAATTATTTTGAAATTGAAAGAAAAAAATGAATAATGAAGTGATAAAGAGTTTATCATCTAACTTTGTTTTTGTATATCACATCTAAACGTCTTCATATTTATACACTAGGTTGTAACTTAGACTGTGAATTCTAAACTATCTAAATATCTAAACATATTTGTACTAGGTTGTAACTTAGACTGCGCCCATACAGACTGCTTTTTTCATTCTTTTCAATAAAAATAAGAAAATTATTCTTACAGTCACATTCTAACAATCTAAACGCACTTGCAAATATATTTGTACTAAGGTGTAACTTAGACTGTGCCTATACGGCCTGTTTTTTTTTTCATTTTTTCATCTTTTTTTTTTAATTTCCACAAAATTGATAAAATGCTCCCTTAAAGTTACAATCTAAACGCACTTGCAAATATATTTGTACCATGTTGTAACTTAGACTGTGACTTAAAGCTTTTCTTAATTTTTTTGAAAATTTGCACAAAATTGAAAAAGTGCTCCGTTAAAGTCACAATCTAAACCTTCTTGCAAATGTATTTGTACTAGGTCGTAACTTAGACTGCGTCTTACGCTTTTCTTAATTTTTTTTGAAAATTTGCACAAAATTGGAAAAATGCTACGTTAAAGTCACATTCTAAACCCTCTTGTGAATATATTTGTACCATGTTGTAACTTAGATTGTGCCTTAATAGTTTTCTTCATTTGTTTTCTGATAATTTGCACAAAATTAAAAAAGTTCTCTGTAAAGTCACAATCTAAACGCACTTGCAAATATATTTGTACTAAGCTGTAACTTAGACTGTGCCTTAAGTTTTCTTAATTTTTTTGATAACTTTCTCAAAATTGAAAAAGTAAAGTCACATTCTAAACCTTCTTGCAAATATATTTGTTTTAGGTCGTTACTTAGACTGTGACTCAACGCTTTTCTTAATTTTTTTTGAAAATTAGCATTAAATTGGAAAAATGCTCCTTTGAAGTCGCAATCTAAAACACCGATTTATCAAGATTTTTATTGACATTATTTTGTTCATTCACATGATTTTTGTTAAAATGTTTCCTTTAGGAGATATTTGCAAAAAACGAAGGAAATCGCCAAAAATATATAAATTTTTAGTAATCAGTAAATTGAAAAGCATTAGTAAGAGACATTTTTTTCTTATAATTAGTTCTTTTATCGATTTCTGATTGAGGAGTGTCATCCCTCTCGGGGACTCAAAATTATTTTCTTATGAACTTTTGAACTTGAGGGTAAGATGAAATCTAATTCCAAAATTTCATGCAATTCGGAGCACAGTAAAAAAATTCAGGCCCAAAACGCTCCGTTTGCTGCACTATTAGGTTTTCTGATCAAAACATGTGTCCTTTTCCATTTTAGGGTTTTATGGATAAGTTTGCAAAAATAGCACTAAAACACGACAGGAGAGTCCAGTTATCAGTTGTCTACTTCGGTGAAACCGGTTTATCAGATGCAAGAAGAATCATGGCTCGTGTTTTGAGTGCCAGAAATAGTGGAGCCACAACTGGTAAACCAATTTCTTTAAGGGGCTCAACTAGTGTGAATTTTTAAAAAATCGAATTTTTAATTTTTCCATATTTCGATAGGCTACCTTCAAAAATAACATACCAAAATCTTGAATATTTTTTGAGTTACAGCCATTTGAAGAGTATATTTATAGTATATAGTAGGAAATGCAATACCAATAGAAAATTTCAATACCGGTATTTCGGTAATTTTTCATTTTAAAACCGGAATACCGGTAAATTACCGATATTTTTATTATCATAAACAAACGTAAACAAAATTTAAAGTTACTAGTACAAATATAAAAAAAAATATATACAACTACAACTATATTCAACTAAATAATAAAAACAATAAAATAAAACAATTAGTTTATTTTTTTAAATAATAATTTAACAAAAGTATATCCAATATAATTAATTCATTATCACTATCGAGTATATTGAGTTCTTTTCACCAAAAACAAACTTATGAGTAAAAAAGACCAAAAACTCATAAAAGATCATATTACATTATGATAATAAACTGTATTGTCTGTATCCGACGTATTAAATTAGCATATTCTCCAATATTTTAAAAAAATAATTTTTCTACACTAATTTAAGATCGGATACTTTGTCGAGATAAATAATAAGTTACTATAATTGTTGAGTATTGTTATTTAAAACAATGTGATGCTTCTATAGTATTTTGAAACTTCGAAACGATTTCGAAAAATAATGTTTTATAATTGTAATAAGAAGCAAAAATATTTAGTAATTATAATTATTATGTATAAAGTTAGAAAAGAATAAAAATTACGCAGGGGTAATCTGTATGATATAAAATATTTTGGCGCAAAAAACCGTTACATTTTCACATTAGATGAAACAAACATCATTATCTGTCAGTCCAATTCTATTTATTGTAACACAATATGAAGCCCTTAGTAAAGAAATAAAAATTCAGTTTAACGACGAGTTGAGATAATATTTGATATTTGTTTATCTTATAGAATCAGTTGAAGATTTGTTCCGAGAAATTTAAACTTTAGTGTATTATGTATCAAATAGCGCTTATGTAAAAATACCGAAAATACCGGTATTCGGTATACCGGAATACCGGTATTCGGTATACCGGAATACCGGTATTGCAATCCCTAGTATATAGTATAACGATCATTTAATCATTAACGCGTTTTTCTCGAAACAGTATTTTTCGAATTTGCTGCAGCGATTACCCAAAAACAAATAATCCGATCACTATCAAATTTTTTTACATGTTCTATATATAGTTCTCCGTAAAATAAACTATCGATTTTTTTATCGGTTTAAAAATTGTATTTTGGCAGTACAAAAACGACCAAAATTTTGTGTGAAATTCGACTTTTCTTAAAAAACGCCGTCATTTGGTCAATTTCTGATTTTTTTTCTTTATCGTAGTTCATTTTACAGCCAATATTATCTAGTTTAACGATTTTTTTTTTTTAAATTTCATCCGCGTAAAAGGCCGGAATCACTGCAGCAGTGAAGGGCGTTTTTTTGTCGCGCCGTTGGAGATCGACGATAACTTGAAAAATATTTAATTTTTTTCTTCAAAAATTTTACTATGTATTCTTAAAATATGTATAATTATATTCCTAAAATTTTGAAATGATTGATTAAGTAGTTGTTTTAATATAAATTCCCAAAAATCACCTTTTGTTAGGCGGTTACACTAGTTGTGCCTCTTAACCCATAAATACTTTTATTTGATTCTTTTACCATTTTTTTCAGCCAATTTAAGGCTTTTGGCCCTAAACGAGACCTTCAATCGTGGCAAAGGCTTGAGGGTAGGTGCTGAAAGACCTTGGGACACTAATTCTTATGATGGTAAAGATGCAAATGAAGATGTTACCAAGGGCAAAGAAAGGGAGGATATTTTGCTGTTTATGTGTGATGTGGATGTTGTTTTTAGTGCCAGATTTTTGGACAGGTGTCGGTGGAATACTAAACCTGGGGAAAAGGTATAGAGAAAAAAAGCAATGTTTTTTTCTATCCAAATTTGTTCACTCTTTCTTTCTTCTACATCTTATCTAATTCAAATTCTATTCAATTTTAACTCAACATTTTAAATTCTGTCAATACCAAGGTTCGATCTAAGAATCGCTGGCTCTGTTTTATATATAGTTACGTAATTCTTGTTATATTTTACTCATTATTTAGTTATCCTAGATATACTCAGGGCCGGTCCTTGAAATTTAGCATTTTATACACCAATGACTAACTTAGTCATATATAGTTTATTTAGTGTACTTTGATTATATTGTGCCAAATTTAGTTCATACTTTATTCAACAACATATACACCATTAAACATCATTAAATAGCTTATTAAATAGCCTAAACGACTGTATACAACATTTTCAAATATTTGGAACAAAATTATTCGTCAAAAATCTTTGAAAGTTCAGGATTGTATACATCAGTACTAACTTTACCATATATGTATATCTAGATTATTTAGTGTACTTTGTTCATATTTTGCCAAATTTTGTTCATACTTTATTCAACAACCTATAAAATATTATACATCACTTAAAAGCTTATCAAATACACTAAACGACTGTCTACAACATTTTAAAACTTTTGGAACAAAATTATTCGTCAAAATTCCTTGATAGTTTAGAATTGTATACACCAGTACTAACTTACCCATGTACAAATATAGTTCATTTCGCGTACTTTTTTCAATTTTTTCCAAATTTTGTTTATAATTTATTCAACAACGTATGCACCATTATACATCATTAAAAGCTTATTAAATAGCCTAAACGACGGTATACAACATTTTTAAACTTTTGGAACAAAATCATCTGTAAAAAATCTTTGAATGTTCACGATTGTATACACCAGTGCTAACTCAGCCATATGAATATATAACTTATTTAGTGTACTTTTTTCAAATTTTGCCAAATTTTGTTCATACTTTATTCAACAACATATACATAATTATACATAATTAAATAGCTTATAAAATAGCCTAGAAAACTGTATACAACATTTTAAAACTTTTGGAACAAATTATTTGTAAACAATCCTTGAAAGTTCAGGATTGTATACATCAGTGCTAACTTAGCCATATACGAAATTAGCCATATCGTACATATATAGTTAATTTAGTGTACTCTTTTCAATTTTTTCCAAATTTTGCTCATATTTTATTCAACAACAAATACACCATTATACATCATTAAATTGCTTATTAAATAGCCTAAAAAACAGTATACAACATTTTCAAACTTTTGGAACAAAATTATTCGTCAAAAATCCTTGATAGTTTAGAATTGTATACACCAGTACTGACTTAGCCATATGAATATATAACTTATTTAGTGTACTTTTTTCATACTTTGCCAAATTTTGTTTATAATTTATTCAACAACATATAAACTATTATACATCATTTAAAAGATATATTATCCAGTAGTGCTTTCTTTATAAAATCCTCACTTTCTAATTTAAAATGTATTAAATTTTAACTCAACATTTCAAATTTGATGTCAGTGCCAAGAATCGATCCCAGAATCGCTGGCTCTGTTTTATAAATACGTATTCCATTTTATACTTTACTCATAATATGGTTATCTTAGGTTTATTATCCAGTAGTACTTTCTTTATACAATCCCTACTCTTCAATTCAGATTTTTTTTAAATTTTGACTCAACACTTCAAATCAGATGTCAGTGCCAAGGTTCGATCCCAGAATTGCTGGCTCCGTTTTATAAATACGTATTCTGTTTTATAATTTACTCATAACATAGTTATCCTAGGTTTATTATCCAGTAGTACTTTTTTGACACAATCACCATTCTCCAATATAAAATATATTTAATTTGAACTCAACATTTCAAAATCGGTCAGTGCCAAGATTCGACCTGAGAATCGTTGGCTCTATTTTATAGTTAGGTATTTTATGTTATGTTTCACTCATTATTTAGTAATCCTAGATATAAGTATATGTATATTTACATTTACATTTATATTTATATTTATATTTATATTTATATTTATATTTATATTTATATTTATATTATTCAAGATAAATATAAGGTTGTCAAATATCTCCCTTCCTCTTTTTTGTATTATAAACCAAGAACAAAAAAGCGGAAGGGAGATATTTGACAACCTATGTTATTAATTTTAACTCAACACTTCAAATCAGATGTCAATACCAAGGTTCGACCTGAGAATCGCTGGCTCTGTTTCTGAGTTACGTAATTCAAGTTATATTCTACAATTAACTTATTTATCCTAGGTTTATTATCCAGTAGTGTTTTCCTTATACAACCCTCACGTGGTCTACACCCTCCAAGGAAAAGAAGTGCCCCCAGAAACAGACCAACTTTTAATTAGCAGAGATACTGGATTTTGGAGGGATTTTGGATATGGAATGACGTGCCAATATCGGTAAATGATAATAAACAACAAACGTAATCCGTGCAAAATATTAAAATATTTTTTTTAGGTCTGATTTCCTTGCTGTCCGTGGTTTCGATGAAGAAATTGTTGGTTGGGGCGGTGAAGACGTCATGTTGTATCGAAAATATGTTCGATCGAGTGCCCATAAGGTTATTAGAGCTACTGACCCTGGGATTTTCCATATTTGGCATCCAAAAGTAAGATATTTATGATATCTTTTTATATATAAAAATGGAGCTCTCGATAAAATGATCCGCTAAAACTCGAAAACGCCTAAACCGATTTGGCCAGTCTTATTTTCGAAAAATTCGTTCTAATCAGTAGGTTGTCGGAAAGGTGAGATATTGTTTCAAAATCGCGTAGATACTTTACATTTTTAATTTTAACATTTTTGTAGAAGCGTAATTTAAATGAAACAATGGACGGTGGCTAATACGTCAAATGTCAAACGTTTTTGACAGATGATCTTCAATTACGTTTAATAGGATGTTTTACGTGAATATTATTTAATTATGATTAAATCGTATCAAGTAGTTTTGTTTGTAGTTTCATTTATACACAAAAACGTTATTAAACGGATCGCAGGTGTTACTAGAGACTCAAAATATTAACTTTTTTGAAATGTTAATATGAAAGTGCACTTTTTGGCATATTTTTCTCAAACACGGTGTTCTGAAAGATTTCATTTGTATAATTATATACTCATTGGTATGTATAAAACATTTTCTAGGTTATATTATTTTTATTTATGTTATTTAAATTCAGAACCTAAATTTGGTATCGATTAAATGGACATTTTACCGAATAACATTTTCCCAGTTATAATTTTCCAGATTTTATCGAAAGATAGATAGTAATATATGAAGGTCCGGGGTTAAAAGGTACACCACCGATGTGTCAAAAACCAGTAAAGTTAAGCATTGTTTAACAACAATATTTGAAAGTAGAGGGAAAAAGATGTATAACCAGCTATAACTTTGATTCTCATGACTTTGCTATCGGGAGATAAACGGTGATCTTTGAAAATCCATAAGAAAAGTATTTTCTTCCGTTGGTAGTTTTTTAGCATTAGTTAAAAATGTAATTATTTTGTAAAATACCCTTAAAATTTATATAAGACATTAAACCTGTTTGCCACCTGGCCTGGAAAAGGTCTAGATAACAAATTTTTGAAACACATCACAAAAGCACATTTCTACTATGATGAAGTAGCTGGCAGTTTTACTGGACGTAGTCAGATAATTGTTTGTTTGATATGTGTCATTTGTTGTGATATAATTGTTTTGGTTTTCACAATATAGTTTATATTTGCTCAAAGTCAAATTGGATCTTTGTGCCTCGCCCTGCTCTACATATATACTTTTTATTAAATTTACTTTAATTCATCGAATGTTACTTGAAACTTTTCAAAAAGCAGATCAAAGAAGAAATACTTAATTCATTTTCTATTTCTCCTCGCAGAAATTTGAAAATTTTGTATAAGCTCAGTGGTATTTTTTACAATTATACACAAAATCCAGAATCGAAAAAGAATCTGAAAAAATCTTGAAACGTAATCAATAAGTCGAAACACCAAAAATGACTTGGATTGAATGAATTATACCCTGTTTTCTATAGAAATTTATATAAAACTTGCAGTTTGATTGTATTGACAAAATATATACAAACTAATAATAGGGTTTATTGTTTTTATAATAATACCCCATTGTATATAGCATTGAAACAACGCATCCTTATACTTTACTTAGCAAAACAATGTTTGCCGGGTCAACTAGTATATATATATATATATATATATATATATATATCAATTAAATGTACTGACTTTTATTATTTTTTTAGGTTTGTGATAACAGTCTATCAGTCGACCAATACAGGGCTTGTATAAGGTCTAGGGCCCTAAATGAGGCTTCTCATGCCCAATTAGGTTTCCTGGCCTTTAGGGATGAAGTTCAAGCAAGGGCCAAAAGGAGAAAGGAAGAAGGGAAGGATCAAAACACCAAATTTAAGGAAAAAACTAAAGATCAAAATTTTGTAAAGACTTGATCGTCGGACGATCATAAGGTAAGTTGATGATTTTTTTATTGTTGCATGATGATGTTTTATTTTTGTTGTTTATATGAATTATTGTTTAATGATTCGGTTTTTGGCTGATTTGCTTATTTTAAGTTTGCACGACGTTTCAAGTCTTTCTGAATCCATTGTGATCAAATTTGGAAAAAGTATGTACTCGTATTAGTATATAAGTTTTCGTCGATGTTTTCCCCAAAGCCTCTAATATTTTGAAATGCTTGTTAAGATCGTAGAAAAAATAATTAAAACATTATGAAAATTTGTATATTAAACAAATAGTGAACGAGCTTGTATTGCATTTGCTAATTTTTTTTTTTAGTTTTGTGCTATTTTTTATTATGCTGATAGAAAAATTTGTATGTGCTTTTTGCTTTAGAAGAATTTTGTTGCATTATTTTTATTTTTTGGTAAGTAGAACTAGATAAATGAAGTGATAAAGGGTTCGTCATTTAACCTTGTTTTTTTTTTCAATTTGCCAAGTCACAATCTAAACGCCCTTGCAAATATATTTGTACCAGGTTGTAACTCAGACCGTGCCTACACCGGCTGTTTTTTTTTTTCAATAATTTTAACAGAATTGGAAAAGTGCTCCGTATAGTCACATTCTAAACGCCTTCGCAAATAAATTTGTACTAAGTTGTAACTCAGACTGTGCCTAGACTGGTTCTTTATTCATTTTTCTTATTTTTTTTATCATTTGCACAAAATTGAAAAACTGCTCCGATGAAGTCACAGTCTAAACGCCCATTCAAACGAGTCATAAATTCGTCCATTCTACACGTCCTTGCATATATATTTGTACCAGGTTCTAACTTAGACTGTGTCTAGACAGACAGGCTCTTTTTTCGATTTTTGTCTTCAATAACTTTCACAAAATTTGTAAAATTGCTTCGTTAAATTTTTGTATCTTCAATAATTTTCTTAAAATTGGAAAAGTGCTCCGTTAAAGTTACAATCTAAACGCCCAAGCAAACATATTTGTACCAGGTTGTCATTCAGACTGTGCCTGGACAGGCTGTTTTATTTCATTTTTTCATCATTTTTTTTTTGTAAATTCCACACAATTGGAAAATTGCTCCGTAAAGTCACAATCTGAACGTACTTGCAAATATATTTGTACTAGGTTGTAACTTAGACTGTACCTAACTCGCCAGCTTTTTCATTTTTTTCAAAATTTTCACAATATTGGAAAAATGCTTCGTACAGTCAATGATTCGCTTATATATTAGTTAAAAGTTATTACTTATTGTTAGACTGGTAATTTTTTTAATAATTGTTCAGTGTCTACTTTAAAACGATTTTAACCCTTTCCACTCGGATACCGCCGCTTTTGCGAGAAAATACGTATTAATCTCGGAATTCGCGAATGGAAAGGGTTTAGAAAAATTTAAGTTTTTGCATGGTCAGCCAAGAATGCCATTTGAATGAAATCATTTCACGTTATTAACCAAAAGGATTGTTTGAAGAAATTTAGGTAACTTTTTTTAAAAAAAAAGTTATTTGACGGACCCTTTATTTAAATTTACATTATCCTTTCATTCATCACCAATTTTTGTTTCAGAAATGTAGTTCTAATAAAACTTCTAGTACATTATCACCAAAGACAAAAAATATTGTTATCCAAAAACAAACAACAAAAATAAAAAATAACTTAAACCAAAAACTTTTATACAATTTTGATAACTCTCATATTAGGCGTAACAAGAGAAAAATCATTCCAAGAAGTTTTCACAAAATATTTGATACAGAAAACAAAAATTTTATAAAAACCACAACTACTGAGGTCATCAGTTTTAGTTCATGGACGAGGCATAAAATTTTCAAAAAATCAACAAAATTTTTGAAACGAGCAAACCAAATTTTGGGCGAGGATCAGGAATTAGCCTGGAGGATGGAATTTTGACAGGGTAGTAATTGATCGATTTATTTAATAAATTGATTTGATAAAGATTTGGTGACTACATGTAAATTGAATGATAAAATAATTAAGGAGGGTGAAAATACATGACTACGTATAAAATGTACATTTTAACCTATTATTGTCGGTTGTGATTGAAAAGCTGAGTGAGAGAAAAATGTGTATTAAAATATTTTCCTGTATATATAAATATATTAAATTTTAAGTTCCATCCAGACAAAATATTTGTACTGTTGTAAATATATATAATAAAACGCACACCTAGTTTTTAAGATTCGTGCCACATTGTTTTAGGGTTAAAATTAATGTCATATAATGTCGTAGTATACTTTTTTTGTTGATAAATGACAGAACAACACCTTTCAAATTATACAAACGTTTCGACACTTGGTTTGTCTCATCGGGGAAGAAAATTTAATTTAAATCACCAAAATGTAGACCAGAAAGACGTGTTCTCTGATGCATTACTAAATTCAAGAGAAATTGCTTTGTTTTGACTTTAGAATGTTAGAAATTATAATACAGCGATGTTGTAATTTGATAATTTTTGCAAAATATTTTTTAAACTTGCTGTATGATAACACAATCGGTGTCGAAACGTACGTAATATATATAATAAACAGTAAATTTAATTTAATCGCCTGAAACTTTTCTCTATTATGCAGTTGAGTATTCATAGTTGCCAGATGATGTCGTAGTATACTTTTTTTGTTGATAAATGCCAAGACAACACTTTGTAAGTTTTACAAACGTTTCGACACTCGGTTTGTCTCATCAGCGAAAAAAAATTAATTTAATTCACTAAAATATAGACCAGAAAGTCCGTGTTCTCTGATGCATTATTAAATTCAAGAGAAATTGTCTTTTTTGATTTTAGAATATTAGCAATTGTATTAAAGCATGTTGTAAATTTTATAATTTTTGCAAAATATTTTTTTAATTAACTGTTTGATGACACAATCGGTGTCGAAACGTACATAATAAACAGTTTATTTAATTAAACAGCCTGAAACTTTTCTCTATTATGCAGTTGAGTATTCATAGTTGCCAGATGATGTCGTAGTATACTTTTTTTGTTGATAAATGCCAAAACAACACTTTTCAAATTTTGCGAACTTTTCGACACTCGTTTTGTCTCATCAGCGAAAAAAATTAATTTAAACCACAAAAATATTGACCAGAAAGTCCGTGTTCTCTGATGCATTACTAAATTCAAGAGAAATTGTCATTTTTTACTTTAAAATGTTAGGAATTATGTTACAGCATATTGTAATTTTATAATTTTTGCAAAATATTTTGTTAACTTGCTGTATGATGACACATTCAAGTGTCGAAACGTACGTAATATATATAAGAGACAGTAAATTTAATAAAACCGCCTGAAACTTGTCTCTTTTATGCAGTTGAGTATTTATAGTTGCAAGATTATCAGGAGCATAATTTCAAATTAGTTCGATCACCCTTTTATAATAATTACAATTTATCAGCTAATAATTAAAAAAAAAAAAAATTTACTAGGGTGGTCCTTAATATGGACATTTGCAAATTCCTTTGCTCCCAAGTGCTCAAATGCTTTCAAAGTAATAAAAAAAAATCCTCTAAAAATTTTAGCTGTTAATACTAACATACAAATAGTTCGCATATCAATTAAAAGTGTTGTATATTCATTATTAAGTAAATTCTTGCGCCATCTGTGATAGCAGACGTGTAATTTTAGTGGCAATTAATTACTGATAATTTGAGTGTCAAAATCACCAATTAAATAAATATTTTGATGCAAAATTAATCTTGAATAAATATTTTGTTATGGATTTAATTAGAGGTTGAGTGTTTTATAAATATTTTTAAGTGCCATAATACTTAAGTTCACAAATGCTATCACAGATGGAGCAAGAATATATCGTAATTAATTGAATTGCGGACTATCTAACTGTTAATATTAACATCTAAAAGTTTTACAGGATTTTTTTGTGTTAATTTGGAAGCGTTTGAGCCCTTGGAAGCAAAAAAATTCAAAAATGTCCATATTGAGGACTACCCTAATTTATATATATTATCATACGACTGTTCATATACGTACTTGAGATTTTTATATAATAATATGATACTAGCCAATTCATATATATATAATACTAATAAAAATAGAGAACTTTTTTCAAACACAATTTGGAATGTAACAATATTTATATTTGCTTCTAGAAATAAAAATTTAGTAATTGATTATTTAAAATTTGGGAAAAAAAATATTAGATACTTTAATTATTATAGCAACTGATTTGTAATTTATTTTTGAAATTCTTAGATTTTATAAACAAAATTTTTCTTTGAATTTATTTTTATTTGATATAAAATAATATAATCTAAGTGAATTATATTATTTTATATTTAATTTTTCAAAGAAATTTGTTATGTAATACTATCATTTTTGTATTTTTTTTATTACTAGATATTGTTACATTCCAAAAAAAAATTATAAGAATTTATTATTATCTAGTCTAACACAAAAAAATCATATCAATCGAATAAATATGATGAATTTGTAAATTTTGACATGAAAATTTAAATACTGCATTTATATACGTGTATAGATAGTTTAAATTATAAAAATATTGTTTATAAATAAATTTATAATATTTATTTCATTATATATATATATATATATATATTACTTATATGTATATACTTATATACATATATATATATATATATATATATATATATATATATATGTAAGTATTATATAAAATATGTTAAAATTGTGATAAAAGTGTTCGCCAATATGTTTAAAAAAATAATTTTGCTAAGAGCAAAATAAATTATAAAGATGTAAATTTATTTTGTGGTTTGAATTGCATCATATAATGTTCATAGAAAAATTATTTTTTAATAATTTAATAATTTAATTTAATTTTTTATTAATTATAATAATTATTATTTAATTAATTTTTATTTATTTTTTAATAATTAAATAATAATCAGGAATAGAAACATTTGCTATAAGCAATTGTATTGATTTGAAAATTTATTATTAAAATAAAAACAATTTATAATTTATTTTTTTAATAATAATTCTAAGTAATATAATTTCTATAATCATTTTTTTATATAAAACAAATAAATAAATCCAGTATATAATTATATTGCTAAATTATATATCAGATTTTTATATAATCCAAAATATATTTATATTTATTTATATGATGCAATTCATTTTAAGCGCTCAATGTGATTGTATATTTTGTTAATTTAATTTTAAATATGTACAATTATCATATAAATAATATATACAATAAAAATTATTAACAAAAAGCACCTATATACCATTTTATTACTTAAACTTAAAATATAAAAAAGTATAAATAAATCGCAAACACTGCCGCTTTGCGATTACTTTATTTTTAATTGTTTGCGCTCTTCGTAGATGGCGCCACCAACCGTAGCACATAAATTTACCTCTAGGTTTAAATTTTGGATAAGATTTATACAAATATATAATGATGCTAGTTTTGTCGACGTTGATACATATTTGAAATATTTTTGCTTTCCAATCGTCGAATTAAAAAAAGATTAAATAGAAAAATTATTTATTTCTTTAAACGTTTCGGCACTTGACGTGTGTCATCATTCAGTAATCAAACCAGGAAAACGATAGAAAAAATTATTTATTTAAAATTAATTTAATATTATATTTGTTTTAGTTAAATAATTAAACTAACACTAAATCAATTTTAGTGTTCAATAAATTTTACATAGTTAATTTTTTCTGTTGTTTTTCCTGGTTTGATTACTGAATGATGACACACGTCAAGTGTCGAAACGTTTAATAAAATAAATCATTTTTCTATTTAATCTTTTTTTTATTCGACGATTGGACTGCAAAAATATTTCAAATATATAATATAGAGAAGATAAACATGGATAATACAGAAAATCAGTACTTTAAAATAAATTAGGGAAATACAACGCCATCTGTTGAGTGCGGAAAACACTAAAACAGGGTAAAGCACATTTGATCTGTTTTTGTTACCAAAAATTGCTTTAAAAATATTCATTTTATTATTTTGAAGTTAAAAATAAATTATTTAAAACCAAGGTACCAATGGTTTCACTACTATCAATTTAAGATTTTAACACGTTGAACGCCACGATAATATAAGAAAAATTCAAGGCCCAGGGTAACTTTATTAGATAATTTAGTTAAAGAAAACTTAATGTATCAAAAAAAATTTAAATGAAACATTATTTTGATGTCAGACACATATGACTGACATAGCTCTATATTGAAACTTATTTTTATCCTTCTGCCAAATAGCCTATAACAGGCATATATCTCTAATATGGATCATGTGAAATTTTTGAGTGTCAGACACATACGACCGACATGGCGAATAACGTGTTAAAGAAATTAAAATTAATATTATAAACATTTCCTTGACTATTACAATTTCTATCAATTTTATTTCCTTTATTGGTGTCATGGCCACATCAAAACACGTTCCGTGTCAAACACATTTCGCGCCATTAGAAAAAAAAGATTAATTTTCGATTTCCCGTAATTTCGTTCCGGCATTTGTCTATAAACATAATATAATAGAAAAGTAGAAAATCATTGAAAAATCAAATTTACTCAATCATCATTTGATGATGACAGTAGATGGTCATTCGCATTTGTAAAAATCAATTGTGTGAATTACTAATAGACGTCCGTTCTAGATTTTTTGAAAATGATAAAAAAAATTGTGGATTATTTGGGAAATTATAGAAAAGTCAATGTACTCTTAATGTAAATGTCGTATATACTATGATACTAATGTTTTAGTGTTTTCCGCACTCAACAGATGGTATACTGTACTTGCACGAACTTTAAACCCTTATTATTCTTTTTATTACATATTATATTTACACTTTGATTCAACTTTTGAAGTATACAGAGTTGCTCTACTGTTTTTATATGTAAGAAGATTTTATAGTTCCAACAATTTTGAAAAAAGTTTCCGAATACGTCGTTAATATTAATCGAATGGTTTACACGTAATGATTTTTTACAAACATAAATGCAGTTTTGACAAATACATCAAATTAAACAGTTTTTAAATGCTGTTTTCAAGTATATCAAATTGATCTAGAGACTTGTAATGTTTGACAATATTGTACATAATTGAATTTTGCACAAACTACCTGAAGACTACATTCATATCAATCGAGTGGTTTATTAGATTTTCCACTTTCTTTACATGTATATTTTTGTGAGAACATTTTGTTTGAAATTTCTGTATATTTTGTTCTCATTTCATTTATTCAAATTAATCAGGTTTATCTTTTCCATATTATATATTTATATAAAACATATCCAAGAATTAAACCCAGGGATAAATTTACGTGCTACAGTTGGTGGCGCCATCTATGGACTGGGTTTACAATTAAAATTGAACTATACTCCAATTCTATTTATAATTGTTTCATCTATCCTCTTTCACATGTAATTTTTTTAGTAAAATTTTTTATCCTCCGCCTCTGTCCATAATATTTTACAAAAATCTAGGTTACTTTTATTTGTAACTATTTGCAAGTAGTTTTTTACTGCGTGTCATTTACTAAATTGCGTGTTGATGGGAACAAATGAATTAACAAAAAGTTGTATAGAAATTAGAAAAACACACATTTATAATATATACATATGTATAAGCACACATGTAATTTTTTTTAATTAATTTAATTGCCCTGTTACGAAATTCTTTCACCATTTCATTTACTCTGCAAGGAATCTACTTAGAAATTCTGAACTTTGATGAATTTTTATAATTCAACCGCTTACTCTAGGCCTATAATATTTTACTATGTTATTTCAAACTCCGATATCTATCGTCATACAAATTTTCAACAAAATCTCCAACATTTTTTTATAAAATTGTGCATTTTTTTCTAATAAAATTGTGCAATTTTCTTACAATTATTTTATTACAATTTACAGTTTCGATATGATATTTTAGTGATTGCACAAAAATCGAGAACGGATGTAGTGATGTGAACGGAATTATTTATATTTATTTGTTTAGAAAAAAAAAACGCGTCAAATACAATTTGCGTAGTCAGTGTTGCATGTCACCCCAACTAGATGGATCTGAATGCGATAATGATCTCTTAAAATTAGTCCAAACTCCTGACACACTTTGGAAAAAATCGAAAAAAATAATATATTAGAGTCACTGAGAATTTTAACTCCTAAATTGGTGCACCTGCCTTTGCCAAAAACTAATCAGCACATCTCCCGGAATCGAATGGTAAGTGAATCATTCTAATTGGTTGAACTGTGCTCCCGAAAACGTCGACGACATCCATTTTTTTAAAGGTGCACCAGGATGTTCAGAAACCTCTAAAACGTAAATGTATATAAAAAAAATTCTGAGAAGTTAATTATTTTCTATTAAGACAATTGTAAATATCTTCCGACGACCTTACAGAAAAAGTCTTTGAAAAATTGTTTCCTACACGACTTTTCCATTATCTGTATGATTGTTATTAACAAAAACAATGTATTAATTAGTATTTGTCGCTAATTATGCAATAATCGCACAATGACACACAATCGAGAGACAAAACAAATAAAATGAAAGAGAATTTTTATTTTTTATTTGGCAATGCAATAGTTTGTTATATTATTCTTTCGGAATTATATTTGCATACAATCGCTAAATATGCTAATGGATTTTGTTAATAATGTTGTTGGGTAAAGGACTGGGTAAAAATTGGAATTTTATCTAGTTTTTATTAATAGAAAAACAATATGATGTCCGAGATGAAAATTTGAAAAAAAGTGAAAAAATTTGCTTGAATTGGGGTAATACTGAAGTCCGCATTTTAAGTATGAATTATTCAAAAGTTTTATATCCAAATGTATAGAAAATTTTTTACAGGATTTTAGTAAATTTTATCTAGATTTGACTGATGTAAACAAATTATAATGTCCGAGAAGAAAATTAATAGTTATTTGACTAAAATGTTTCAAATACATATAAGGCAAATTAATTCAACTACGAATTGAGCAAAATTTTAATATACAAGTGTATAAAACAGATTTTTCTAGATTTTAGTAAATTTTATCTAGTTTTCACAGATGTAAATATATTATAATGTCCCAGAAGAAAATTAAAAGTGATTTGAAGAAATGTAAAAAATGTTTCGAATTATACATTGCAAATAATGGAAATACTAAAGTCTGCATTTCAACTACAAATTGTGCAAAATTTTGGTATCCAAGTGTATATAACAATTTTCACTCGATTTTAGTAAATTGTATCTATATTTTGCTGATGTATACAAATTATAATGTCCCAGAAGAAAATTGAAAGTAATTTGAACCAAAGTAAAAAATATACTTCTAAATCCATTTATTACCAAAAATACTGAAGTGCATATGTTAACTACAAATTGTGCAAAATTTCAATATACAAGTGTATATAACAGTTTTTACTAGATTTTAGTAAATTTTATCTAGTTTTTACTAATGTAAACAAATTATAATGTCCGGGGAAGAAAATTAAAAGTTATTTTTAAAAAATGTATTAAAACTCGAGTACATTACGTCTCTCAAGGTAATTTTAGTCACCATCCCTTAGAGTCCATGTTTCTAATCCATATCTAATTTAAATATTAATTTTTTTTAATGATTCATTTTACCCAGCCCTATTATTTATGGACAAATTCACACTGACATAATCCCAATGTATTTTTTATGCCATTATAATTTTTTAGTAACACGAGATGCCAATGTTACTTTTCATTATAATTTGCATGCGAACCAAAACATAATGGTAAATATATATACATATATACAAAAATATATATTACCAAAAGAATTGGATTCTTTAGTTTAAGGTCATATTCAGGTTTTAATTCTATTGTAATAAGATATGTGTTTGATGACAGCATAATATTCTATGGAATTATTCTTCAAGTTTTTATTGCAGTAGTAACAAATTACTTTATTAACTTATTAACTTGCCTTAAGGCAAAATGCCACTTAGAACTAGTTCAATTATTTATGTGACCTCACACGTCTTTCTTTTCTCATAAAAAAAATCTTTCATTGTCAATTCGATTTTCAAAAGTAACCAAGCAAGAAAAGGCGACTATAATTATTATTGTACTAAATATAAGTACTTTTTTATTTGGCAATTTCTGCGTAAATTTGTCTTTTGTACAAAATCAAAGTGCGTACAGAGACCTTCTTGAAAATCGTTCAGGCGTCCCTTAATAACCTTAAAATCGAGTCAATGAAAATATATAGACAAGAAAAAGCTAACTTTTTTTTTTAGTCAATCAAAACTTATTTAAGATAATAAAATTTAAGTTATAAAAAGTTCAAATTTTTTGCTATTATATCGATCTAAAATGAATAGTTCAGCAGTTACCATTATAGGATTGAATTATTGTTTTTTAATCCGTCGGTATCATTGGTATTCCCGGTATGAAGACATCCTTCTTTTTTAATTTTTCTTTGATGAGTTTTGCTTTAATTCTACTTATATATATATATATATATATATATATATATATATATATATATATATATATATATATATATCCACGGATATGAGATCATTAGCTCCAAGCATTGAAGGTCGAATAAATTGTAACTTTTTTGTGATTTGAACTTTTTATTTTTATTTGCGGCGGAAACCTGTGACAGCAAAATGTCATGCCGATCAATTTACGTTAAAATATTATTTGGTCAGGTCCAAATCACAAAAGATAAAAATCTGACCTAATTTTTGGAACGAAAAACTTATAAAAATTAGTCACATTTTGAAAATACATTGGGCTACGTTTTTAAGTTCTTGAGTTTACCGAATTTTTAAAAATAATTTTGTTCTAAACACTATTAGGTAATATATACAGATTCATAGTAAATTTCATTAGATTCACAATGATATATAAAAACAGTGGTGTATTCTAATGAATTTTAACAATATTATGCTAAATTCAAAAAATGTAACTTCGAGAATCACGTTTTGAAAAGGCGTTGGACTAAGTTTCAAAGTTTTCATTTTACCGTATTTTTAAATAAAATTTTGTTCTAAACGTTATTAATTAATATATACAAGTTCATAGTAAGTTTCATTAGCTTTACAATGGTATATAGAACAGTGGTGTATTCTAATGAATTCTAGCAATATCGCGCTAAATATAAAAACATGTAACTTTGAGAATCACGTTTTGAAAAGGCGTTGGACTAAGTTTCAAAGTTTTCATTTTACCGTATTTTTAAATAAAATTTTGTTCTAAACGTTATTAATTAATATATACAAGTTCATAGTAAGTTTCATTAGCTTTACAATGGTATATAGAACAGTGGTGTATTCTAATGAATTCTAGCAATATCGCGCTAAATATAAAAACATGTAACTTTGAGATTCACGTTTTGAAAAAGCGTTGGACTAAGTTTCTAAGTTTTCATTTTACCGAATTTTTAAATAAAATTTTGTTCGAAAAAGTTGTTAATTAATATATACATTTGTATAGTAAATTTTATTAGCTAATAACATATAAAAACAGAGGTGTATTCTACTAAATTTTAGCAATATAAAATAAATAAAAATAAAATAAATATAAAAAAATATAAAAAATAAATAAAAAAAATGTAGCCTCGAGATTCACGTTTTGAAAAAACATTGGGTTGAGTTTCAAAGTTTTCATTTTACCGAATTTTTGAATAAAATTTTGTTTTAAACAATATTAATAAATATATACAGACTTATAGTAAGTTTTATTAGCTTTATAATTATATATAAAAACAGTGGTGTATTTTAACAAATTTTAATATAAAAAAATGTTACCTCGAGATTCACGTTTTGACAAAACATTAGGCTGAGTTTCAAGTTTTTGAGTTTACCGAATTTTTTTAAATATAATTTTGTTCTAGACGTTATTAATTAATATATACAGATTTGTAGTAAATTTTATTAGCTTTACATTCATATATAAAACCAAAGATGTATTTTAATAACTTTTTGCAATATTATGCTAAATATTAAAAAAATGTAACCTCGAGACTCAATCTTTGAAAAAGATTGGGCTGAGTTTCAAAATATTGATTTCACCGAAATTTATTAAAAATAATTTTGTCCTAAGCGTTAATAAGTGATATATACAGATTTACAGTAAATTTTATTAGCTTTACAATGATATATAAAAACAGAGGTGTATTCTAATAAATTTTAGCAATATTATGCCTAATATAAAAAAAATGGAACCAAGAGATTCATGCTTCGAAAACATTAGGCTGACAATTAGGCTTGTGAGTTTCAAAGTTTGAGTTTACTGATTTTTTTTAGTATAATTTTGTTCTAAACATTACTAATTAATATATAAAGATTTATAGTAAATTTTATCAGCTTTATAATGATATATAATAACAGTTGTGTATTTTAACAAATTTTTAGCAATACCATGCTAACAGTTACTTTGTGTCAAGTTCCCACAATACCAAAAAAATTGGTACAATTTTGAATCTAATATGTTTCGTATGGAAAGCCATCAATGCATTTTTATTTTTACTTTTAGTCGGGTTTTTTTTACCTTAAATAAAATATATTATTTTTTTAACTTATATATTTATTATTTTTATCAACTTGTACTCTTGTACAATGCCAACCAGACCTAATATTCTTGTTAAATGTTAAACTTGATTCGCATTAAAGAAAAAAGTGCGTGTCTTCGCCCATTTCAACTTTGCCAGGAAACTTGGGAAAAAATTGTATTTTAATTATTTGTCAACGATAAAAGTGCGTTGACATTTTGTAATAAAAAAGTGATTCGGTAAATTATATAAACAATGGATATTAGGTAACACTTTTCAAGGGTAAACACTTGAAATTAGTTCGAGTAGACGATTTTGCTTTTTTTACCAGACAAAATTAATTTGTTCAGAAATGAATCACGTTTTTCAAAAAAAAAACATTTTGAAGTAGTGTATCAAATTCAAACAAAAAAAACAGAAAAATCTGAGTCTTACAAATGTTTATATATAATTAATCATTTCGGGTCGATTGGAATCATTATAGGCCTGTTCCCATCATAAATAATCAGGTTAAAATCTTCTCTCTGATCTAGCCTAAAAAAATTTCATATATAAAATTGGCGCAGTCGTTAAAACTGTAAAAATCAATTAAAAAATAATATGACATCGACTGCGAATAGACAGAGGCAAATCAGTAAATTTTACTCAGATTTTAAATCACTTTTACAATTTTATTTAATTTTTTACTAAAAGGGGATGAGATGTGGCAACACGATTTGGCCATAAATTTCGAGTCGCGTTTGAGATTAATGAAAACAAAGTAAATATTATCATGACAAAAAAACTATTTTTGAAATGATTTTTAAATGTTTGACAAAAAAATCTAAACTTTTTTTTCTAAAACAGGGAGTGATGTGGCAACACGAGTTGCCACATCCATTTTTGGATTAAATTTTCAATGTTTAGAATTTCAGTATTCCGTTTCTAATTTTTAAATGTTTGACAAAAACATCTAATCTTTTTTTTCTAAAGGGGGAGTGATGTGGCAACACGAGTTTTTTTATTCCAGTTTATTATTTAAATTTTCGATTTTTAAAATACAGTTTTATACTTTTATATCTCGTTTTTATTATTCCTTAAAATTATTAATGATATGAAAAATGATTTGACAAAAACATCTGATCTTTTTTTTTAAAGGGGGAGTGATGTAGCAACACGAGTATTTTTAATTCTAGTTTTTTATTTAAATTTTCAATTTTTAAAATACACTTTTATACTTTTGTATCTCGTTTTTAATATTTCTTAAAAATTATTAATGACATAAAAATGATTTGCCAGAAACCTTCGGATCTTCTTTTTTAAAGGGAGAGTGATGTGGCAACACGAAATTTAAATACAGATTTTTATTTAAATTTTCGATTTTTAAATATAGTTTTACACATTTGTATCATGTTTTTACTATCTCTTAAAAAATATTCATGACATGAAAAATGATTTGACAAAAACTAAATGTTTTCTTATTTATTAAAGGGTCTTAAAAAATCTTATTTTTTATTTTTTAAGGGGGAGTGATGTGGTAAAAGCCTGATCTTCTTTTAAAATTATTATTGACGTAAAAATGATTGACCAAAACAATTGATTTTCTTTTTTGAGCCAAAGGGGGAGTGATGTGGCAAACACAAGATTTTTCTTTTAATTATTCTTGACATAAAAATGAATTGACAAAAACCTCTGAACTTTTTTTTAAGCTAAAGGGGGAGTGATGTGGCAACAAGAGTGAATATGAATTTCGAGTTGACTTAATTATTGAATTAAAATATTTGAGATTTTTTTGTAATCTATTAAAAATATTCAGCTACAAATTTGAGTTATGAATTCAATAATACAAAGTATACATAGTATCAATACAAAGTAATATTTGGTCCGCATAAATTTTAAATCTATATTTGTCTTCTTTTTCAAAGGATTTTTTTTTTAATAAAATTATTTCGGCTCTGCTAAATTCGCAAAATTTTCATTTAAAAAAGAATTGTTTTCCCCATACAAAAACAAATTGTAAAAACTGCATACAATGTTATATAGGAGTGACTATAATTAAAATGTGAAATAATTCAGAAGTTATGAGCAAAATATATTTATATTTAACAAAAAATTATACTAGTAAGACAAAAGACTATTATTGCAATAAGTTCGATTTTTTTGTAGACAAATATGATGTTTTCCTCATATTTTCCCATAATATCGTTTTGTATGAATAGAGCAATGGCAATAATTTGCTATTAATTACAATGAATTAGCATTTTTGCAATAAACCTGTGTGTGTATGGCACACTTATGTGCAAACGACAATGAGATGTCCGACGGTTGCTTAATAATTTCAGACAAGAAAAATTATTATCATTTTTTATATTTATGGCATGTGTTACTACATTATTACTTTTTATTATTACATTTATATATTACCTACTACTGGTGTTGGGGAAAAATGCTTGGTACTGAGACTTTGTTGAGAAAAACCTTCGGTAGCTGTTAATTTATTTTTGAAATATATATTTATAATATTTTATGGGATTTATAATATTCTGACAACTGGTACATTAAATTTATTTTACATTATTTCCCCAACTTTTGGATTAATTCATATAAACATGTTCTGAATACCCATATAACTTTGGTTGCAGTTGCTACAATTAATTTTACCCCACTTTTCTTTTAAAAATGAACGATTTTATCAATATTGTGTTATAAAAAAGATAAAATACAAGTTTAAGCCGAAGGCACGGTTATGCTTGAACAATTACACATAAAAAACCTAGACGAAAAATTGTATCCGCACATACACACACACCTTGGAGACAAAGTAATTGACTGACTGACTTTGTGCATTTGTTCCTTGCATATCTTGTAACTCGTTAAGCATTCGATTTATATGAATGATGTATTCGGGAAATTTGATCGTAGTTATCTGATATTTAATGTGTATTACTTGAAAAACTTATATCGACTTGTTATTTTTGAAAATTGCAGTTCAAACCCAAAATTTGAACTGTGACTGTCTTTGTGCATGTGTTTATTGCATATTTTGTAACTCCTTGAGCATTGTATTTGCATAAATGATGTATTAGGGAAATTTAAACAAAAATATATAATCTTCAATATTTATTACTACAAAATCTTATATCAACTCGGTATACTTAAAAATCACTGATCAAATCAAAATTTGAACTGAGACTGTACTTGTGCATTTGTTCATTGCTTTTTTTGTAACTTCTTGATTCGGTTTATATATATGATGTATTTGAGAACTTAGTTAGCAATTAACTAATATTTAATGTGTATTTGTTTAAAACCTTATAGCGACTCAGTATACTTTAAAATCGCATCTTAAATCCAAAATTAATCTACCTACCAACTGACTGAACTTCTGCATTTGTTGATTGCATCTCTTGTATTTCGTTAAGCATTCGATTTACATGAATGATGTATTAGGAAAATTTGAACACAAATAAGTAATCTTTAAAATGTATTATCACAACTAGTTATATTTTCAACACCTTTATTCAAATCCAAACCAAAACGGAAGCCTCATCATCAAAAAAAAAGCGGCGCGAATTACAAAATAATTACACCTGTCCTGACCACAATACTTTTCCCCTCCCGAAATAAATAAAAAACACTACACGATAATATATATATATATATATATATATATATATATATATATATATATTATATATATATATATAATACTATACTATATCTCCCACTTTTTTTCATTTAAACAATGATTCAGAAACAAATGTATAAATATAACAGATTTTTCATTAATTCACTTCAGTCCGACGATGAGTCGTTGTCGATGAAGGACACATATTATAAAAATTTATTATAACTAAAATTTAATTTAAAATTGTCCAAAAGTGTTTTCAAAATAATATTTGGTGATTTTTGGAATTTTTTGGATTTATTCAGTGATTGCTTGAAGTGACTTTGAAGTTTGTTGTGAAGTGTTTTTTTATGTTTTGATTGAGAAAATTTTTGTGTGAACATCAAAATGGTTAGTATTTTTTTATTCAAATTTTTGTTTCCACAAATAATATTTAACTTAAAGAAAATAACTACGTTTTCGTCAAAAAATCTGCCTATTAGTAGAGTCTTTTTTATCTCCAAATTGAGTTTGTAATATTCATCATTTGCCTATTATTTTTCCTTGTGTTTGCTCGCCAGTAGAGTCCTTTTATTATTTTTTCAATTCCTAAACTTTTGCTCATTAGTAGAATTTTTTTTTGGTACTGCAACATAATAGTGTCTTTTTTATTCTAAATTGATTTAAAATTTGCTCGTCAGTAGAGTTATTTTTAGTTACTCTTATTTTGATCGTCAGTAGAGTCCCTTTATTAATTACCATGTCGATTTATAATAATTTGTTCGTTAGTAGAATTCCAAAGTATTTAACTTGCTCGTCAGTAGAGTCCATTCTTACTTCAAAATTGATTTTTAATTGACTCGTCCTTAGAGTCCTTTTTGTCTTAAATTGATTTCTAATTTGCTCGTCAGTTAAGTTCATTTCTGGTACCATATATTGATTCTTATTTTGATCGTCAGTAGTGTCCTTTTTCAATTCCAAATTTTGCCTAAAGGATTCAACTTTCTTATTAGTGGAGTCCTTTTTTTCTAAATTGATTTTTTCTATGTTTGTTAGTAGAGTTACTCTCATTTTGATTGTCAGTAGAGTCCCTTCTTAAATTCGAAAGTTGATTTTGTAATATTTTTGCCTTAAGAATTCAGATTGCTTGTTAGTAGAGTCCGTTTTTCTTCTAAATTGATTTTAATTTACTCAATGTTTCTTTTATTTTGTGACAGTTTGCTCGTCAGTAGAGTCCATTTTTTTAATTTCTAAGTCAATTTATTGCTTGTTAGTAGAATCTCGAAGGATTTAACTTGCTTGTCAGTAGAGTTCTTTTTTTCTGAATTGATTTATAGTGTGCTCGTCAGTAGAGTCCCTTTTTAAATTTCTAAGTCAATTTATTATATTTTGCTTGTCAGTCCTTTTTCACTTATAAATAGATTTTTGATTTGATTTGCTTGTCAGTAGAGTTTTTTTCACTTTTAAATTTTTTTATAATGTGCTCGTCAGTGGAGTTCTTTTCTCTTGTAAATAGATTTTTAATTTGCTCGTCAGTAGAGTCCATTTTTACTTGTATGTTAAATTATAATTTGTTCTTTAGAAGAGTTCTTTTTTACTTTTAAATTTATTTATATTTTGCTCATCAGTGAGTCCCTTTTCTTCTAAATTGATTTGACAGTAAAATTCTTTCTTAGTTATAAATTGATTTTTATTTTGCTCGTCAGTAAAGTCCTTTTTTTTACTTATGAATTGGGTCCGTCATCTAACTTTTTTTCTTAATCAAAAAAAAATTTTACAAAAATATTTAGTAGTTCCTTTTTATAACATTTTCAAAAAATGAATGTTATTTGGCAAATCCTGTAATATTTTATACAAAACTGGAAAAATGCCGTGTGGAGTCACATTCTAAACGCCCTCGCAAATACATTTGTACCAGGTTGTATCTTAGACTGTGCCTTGACTGGCTCTTCTTTTTCATTTTTTTCAATTTTGACAAAATTTAGAAAGTGCTCTCGTAAAGTCACATTCTAAACGCCGTTGCAAATAAATTTGCACCAGGTTGTAACTTAGACTGTGCCTAGACCTGCTCTTCTTTGTTAATTTTATCAATAATTTCATAAAATTTAAAAAGTGCTCATAAAGTCATATTCTAAACGCCCTTGCAAATATATTTGTGCCGGGATGTAACTTAGACTGGGCATAGAACGGCTCTTTTTTTCATTTTTTTTTTTTGATAATTCGACAAAATTGCTCCCGTAAAGTCACAATCTAAACGCCCCTCAAATATATTTGTACTAGGCTGTTACTTAGACTGCGCCTGGATTGACTCTTCTTTGTTTTCTTTAATAATTTTGACAAAATTTAAAAAAATGCTCTTGTATAGTCAGATTCTAAATGCAATTGCAAATATATTTGTAAGAAGTTATCACTTAGACTGTGCTTAAAAATTAGATAATTGTTTTTAATCTAATTAAAAAAAAAACTTATGCTATTTGAATGAAATTTTTCTCCATTATTAACCAAAATGATTGTATGAGGAAAATTGAGAAAAAAATCAGTAGTTTTTTATAGCATTTTCGAAAAATATAGTTATTTAGCTGTAAACAAAATTTTATTTGCAATAATTTTAAATAATATAATTAAAAAATTGTATCATTTAACTAAAATTTATATTTGTTTAAAATTGTTTATGAAATTTTTTTTTTTTATACTTTATATTTTTATATTCATATAAAATATGTATTGTTATTTTTATTCAAGGCATAAACTAAAGAAATAAAGTAAACAAAAAATTAGTGAAAATTTTAATTGAATAATAAATCAATTAAACATAAAATAAAATAAATATAAAATAAAAAAGCATGCAATTTTAACAAGTATTTCTTGCATGAATTAAATAAAAATATATCGATTAATACCAATTAAAACATTAACACCATTTTTGTAACAATTACATAAATTTTATTTGAATTCTGCTTACTAAATGATCAAATGTGAAAAATTTAGTATATGACTTTATACCCATTAAAACTTAAAAAACACATTATTCAACACCATTTTTGATTATTTGTTTATCATATATCTTAGTCTTACAATTTTACAAAAAATCAACAATATTAACAAACAATTAATATACTGACTTAATAAACTAAAAATATTCTCTTATAGAGAGTAGCAAAAAATATATGAGTTATTATATCATTTTATATTTTTAAAAAATATATTTACACACCCTTGTATAAATAATACTCAAAAATCCAATATATTTTCAATTCCAGAAGAAACTTCTATGTCTACTACCCCTAATATTCTACCAAGTCCATTGTGGCCCCTTGAGCGATGTCCTAATACCCCAAAGGGGCTCAGATTTAAGTGACCCCAAAGTTTTGAGCTCTCAATTGAGCATCACTGATAACCAGCAAACCAGGAGGGTTGCCAGAGATTATTATGGAGGTGGAGGAAGGTAAAAGATATTTATTAAAATAATAAATTAAAATTATAATGGGGTAAAGCTATGACTAATGCACTTGGCTGTTTTGCAAGAAAAAATACTGTTTTTTCTTGGGAGACAATGTGTCATTTTCATTTAGTTACCAATGAAAGACAAATAGTGACATTAAAAAATGAATATTGTAGAGAGTGCAATTAGAGACAATAAACGAGTAATTAGAGACCAACGAAACACTTTAGAGAGATGTTTTATTCAGTTTATATCGTTACCCATGATTCTTTTTTTTTTTAGATATGCTTATGGTTATGGAAGTGGTTATGATGGTTATGGCGGTGGTTATGCAAGAGGTTATGGTGGTTACGAAAGAGGTTATGGAGGTTACAGACCTGAATCAAGAGGTTATGAAGGTTGTTCGACTTGTGGGTCATCAGGTGGTGGATACAGGTAAAAAAAAATTATAATTCGTCAAATAAAAATACAGTTAAAATAAACAATCTCTATTTAATATACGTTTCGGCACTTATGTGTGTCATCAAAAAGCAAACAAACAAAAAATCAGGTATGACTAATAGAATTGTTCTTGATAAAATTAATAATCAGCTAAAAATCATTATGTAGAAGATGAGACGAATTGCTTTTGTTAATGCAAGAAAACTTAAAAAAAAAAATAAGATAAGATGTAACCAAAAAAATCCAAAACCAAACGAAAAAAAAATGTAACCAATGAAATCCACCAATAGTAATAACTAGATACTAAATATTAAATTTTACAATTATTTTTACATAAGTTTGTTTAAAAAGTTATTAAACGTTATATACAGATTTATAGATAATTTTATTAGCTTTCTAACGATATATAATACTGCTGTTATATTTTATATAGTTATAATAAAATAAACGTCTAAATAAAAAAAAACTGCAACATGAAACTAATGTTATATATTTTGTCTCACCATTTTCATTTCAAAGCTTAAAGCGCTGAATTTTTATTTAAATATAATTTTGTTTGAAAAGTTATTAAATATTATATACAGATTTATAGATATTTTTATTAGCTTCCTAATGATGTATAATAATATATACATGTGTTAACAAACTATTAACAAAATTCATAAAATTATAAAAAATGTAACTGGTAGACATATTAGTTTATCAAAAATGACGTCAGAATCAGATAATAAAGTTTAAACATTTTTTTAATTTAATTTTGTTCCAAACGTTATATACAGTTTAGTAGATAATTTTATTAGCTTTGTAATGATATATTACAATAAATACTTCTTTAAACAAATTATTCACTAAAACCATAACAATATATGAAAATGTAACCATATTAGTTTACAAAAATAGATGCATAGCACTTGATATAAAGATTAAAATTTAAACAATTTTTAAATATAGTATTGTTGCAAAAGTTATAAATATTAAACATGTGTTCGGAGAGCATTGTTTTGAATTGATTTGGATTATTAAAATTTTGTTGTTTTACTCTCTTGTAAACCATAAATTACGTCTTTTTTAACCATATTAGTTCACAAAAATAGATGCATAGCACTTGATATAAAGATTAAAATTTAAACGATTTTTTAATATAGTTTTGTTGCAAAAGTTATAAAACGTTACATACAGATTTATAGATAATTTTATTAGCTTTCGAAAAATATATAAATAAATGTTTATATTTAAATAATTTAATAAAAATTTAAGTCAAAGACTAGTTACGATTTTTTTCTCTATACAGAATAATAGTTTGTGTTAGAGTCATAAAATTGAACATGTGTTCTGAGAGCATTGTTTTGAATTGATTTGGATTATTAAAATTATGTTGTTTTACTCTCTTGTATATATATTAGGAACTTTTTTCAATACCACATATTGCAATTTAACTCATATACCGAATCAGTAGCTTTATAAAATGTTATTTTAAGTTATAGACTTAAAACAGGCTTTTAAAAAAATTAGCAAAACTGAAAAATAAAGGAAATCTTCTGAACAAAATAACTTTTTTATGATAAATGTTGAAAATTGGCAAATTTTGGCGTAATATTATTTTAGTCTATATAATTTTGTGGGGATGAAAGAAATATAATGTTTAAAATTGCAATGTAATATCAATTCAAAACGATGCCATTAAAAATATTATGAAAAAAGTTTCCTACATATATATAGAAAAGAGTAAAACAAAATATTTATAACTCTAAAAATCCAAAACAATTCAAAACAATGCTCTGTAAAATATTATATAAAAGTTGTTATATAAGAGCTTCAGTAAGAACTTCGTTTTTTAAATATCATTATTATTATTATTACAAATATTTTTATTACATTTTGCAGAGGTGGTTATGACGATCGAAGACCTTATGATGATTATTCAAGAAGGCCCTTAGACCGATATGATGACAGAAGGCCTTATTACTCAGACAGGTATAATTAATTTTAATATTTCACCTAAATTGCTAAATCTCACTTCTTATTGATTAAGTTGATTATGTCTATACCAAAAAGTTCATGCAACTTGCCTTAAGGCAAAATTCCACTTACACCTAATTCTTGGTAATAGATAGAATGTTTAATATTTTTATATAGCACTAAATGCTGCTATACTAGTTTCCAAACAAAGATTTCCACTCGCACACTATGAAGAAAGTCTGTCGAAATCTTAAATTTTGTGTGGAAACAAGTATTTATACTGATTTCCATAATGAGATTTCTGAGGAAATGCATTATTTGTATGGAATTTAGTATAGTTCAATAAATTTTAGAAAGAAGTACCAAGAAGAAAAATACAAACAAATGTCACTTTTTATTGATTAAGTTGAATATGTCTATACCTGCAACTTGCCTTAAGGCTAAATGCTACTTACACCTAATTCTTGGTAATAGATAGAATGTTTAAATTTTTACATAGCACTAAATGCTACTATACTAGATTCCATACAAAGATTTTCACGCGCACACTATGAAGAATGTCTGCCGAAATCCAAATTTTGTATGGAAACAAGTATTTATACTAATTTCCATAATGAGATTCATTAAACGTTCTATGTAAGATTGTCTGAGGAAACACAAAATTTGTATGGAATTTAGTATAGTTTATCAATTTTCAGAGAGAAGTACTTATAAATCTCACTTCTTATTGATTAAGTTGATTATTTACACGTATCAGATCATGCAACTTGTCTTAAGGCTAAATGCCACTTACACCTAATCTTGGTAATAGATATAATGTTTAATATTTTTATATAGCACTAAATGCTGCTATACTAGTTTCCAAACAAAGATTTCCACGCGCACACTATGAAGAATGTCTAGCAAAATTTAAATTTTGTATGGAAACAAGTATTTATACTAATTTCCATAATGAGTTTTCACCAAACCTACTATGAAAGATATCTGCAGAAATACAAAATTTGTATGGAATTTGGTATAGTTTCAGAAAGAAATACTTATAAATCTCACTTCTAATTGATTAAATGGATGTTTTTCTTATACCAGGGGATGTTTAAGCAACTTGCCCGAAGGCAAAATGCCCCTTGCAAATATTTTTGTAATTTTTTTTATTTTTCAGGGGTTACGATGACCGTGACAGGGGCGGTTTTTATGGTCGTGACCGTTACGATGACGCCTACAGGGGTAACGGATACGATAATAGGGGCATGGATAGGGGCTACGATAGGGGCTACGATTCCAGGGGCTCCGATAGGTACTATGGATACTATGACAGGTGGTATTCTTTTTTCATGACGAATATTTTTGTCTGAGCTTTGACGTAAAAGACATATGTCTTAGAAAAGAAATAATAGAGTTTGAATTTTGATAAATTAATTTATATTATTTCCTATTATCCAATAATAGGATAATAGGAAATTATATAAATATAATAAATATAACAAACTAGCAAACCCGACGAACTCCGTTTCGCCACCAGATGGTTTCGTGAGAAAGATGAAGAAATTTTTTGTTTGTTTTATATTTGCAAAGGAAGAAAAATTTGATTTTATTACACAACAGTAATGAATTTATTTTGATTACAAAAATGAAGTGTTTGTTAGTTGAACTTCTCTAAGTAAATGAAAGTGAATCCGCAAATCATCCGTTTCATTGTAGTGCTCTTTGGTAAACCACATTTTTTGTTTTTTGGTCTGACGTTAACACAAACAAAGCGGATGGTTTTGCAACTCGTGAACAGGCAGCGTATAACTGCCCATGTGAAGAACAATGATTTTCTAAATAATCTATTTGAAATTTATCCCGCAAACACTAAGCTATTGACCTTGCGACTTGTTAATTGTTATTTCGAACGCAAGGCGAACTGGAAATTGCAATTGTTTGAAGTCAAACGAAAGACCAGTCGGAATCATTGGTATGTCACCAAATCGCCAGCAATTTTTGATTGAATGGTGAAAATCAGTGCGTGTGCATCATTATTCTTTGCGGCAAGAATTGTTCGTTGACTTGGCCAAGCATAATTCCGATAATTCTCACTGTCATTACTCAAATTTTTAATTACGGTGCGTGAAGTTCCAGCAATTTGCATTAAGGCACGATGCCATGCACCACTAATTTTCTCAGCTATAAACCTTGCAGAGACCTTTCCAACGAATGCAAAATTTTCGAAATCGGTTCGTGCGTTCTGGAGTTATTTCGTCAGGAAGGAAAACCCGACTTATTTTTATATATATAGAAGATAATAATAAATATTGAAATGAAATATCTTAAATCAACACGTTGAAGCTTAGACATTCGGAATAAATACATGAAATTTGAGTAACCTTAGTCAAAATTTAATTTATAACTTTATTTTGGCAACTTAAAATTCTGCTAAATATTTAATAAATAAATTATTTTATTGCTGCTATTACAATATTATTTATTAATACTATATTTGTTCACAGATATGATGACAGAAGAGGTGGTTACATGGATAGATTTAGCGGTAAGATTTTAAAATAAACTAGCTGTAAGTGGAATTCTGTCTTGGCAATTAAGGCATCGTGCCTTAAGGCAAATTGCTGGAACTTCCCGTATCAAATGTTTTTATTTTTTTTTTAAAACAATTAACATTTTTGAAAAAATTTTACTTCGAAAAAATAAGATTTTTGAAAAACTATAAATTGGACAAAAAATTACTTTTTTTTGAAAAAAAAAATTTAATTTTTTTTTTTTTTTAATTTTTTTTTTTTTGAAAAAAATTTTTTTTCTTCTTTATTTTGACATATTTTGGAAGATCTAAACTTTTTTTCAAAGCAATCGTACTGCTTTAACTGCATAAAGACGAAATATCAAAGCGCGTAAGCGCGCCGTCGCCGTCTAACGCGTAAACATTGGTACGGAACCCATAGGAATGTTAACAAAATGTATACTTATTGTTAAAATCTCTATAAAATATCTGATAATTTGATGTGCATATGTCTAATGATCATTTTTGACCGCCAAATAGCATTTTTTTTTACCATTTTCACTAGATCTCCGAAACCGCTAGACCTGCCTTCATGAAAATTTGATCAGTTCTGCATCTTGTTAATACAAGTAAAATGTTTTTTGAATTATTAAAATCGGACGCTCTTAAAACTGAAAATTGCTCATTTTCGATTTTTTGCTATTACTATAACTTACCCTAAGAAAAGTTAAAAAAAATAAGGTTTTTCCTAAAAATATAAAAGTATGACAATTATCCCTCAAATTAGATTTTCTGAAACTTTTAGGCTACTTCAGGCCCTCCCAGATTAGACCATATTTCACTTACTATTTGGATACTACTACTCTACAACTTATAGAGGTTTCGGATGATAATCATCATCTACTTTGCTGATTAATTGCGAAATAGAGGTTATGGAGGTTCCAGATATCCATCATCGTCTTGGGGCGGCGGTTATGATAGGGGATATGCATCTGCATGGAATTACAGGTAAAAGAAATATATACCAAAAAAAACAAACCAATGTTATGGCAAGGCCATGTTACGCTAGAAATTGCATTCATTATGCTACTGAATCATACTGAATACTGTCAAAATGTCATGTATTTGCTGTGTTTTCAGCCGTTTTACACATAAACTGCAACGTCACTCGTATGTTATGAAGCTGAGTCAGAAACCACACTGTTATTTAACATCGTTCTTGTGACATTTGTGCGGTTTTTAGAGTAGGTTTTCTATGTGACAACCTGAGAAATACGCCTGACTGCACAGCAACTGCATTACCTTTGTCAATTTAGTATGACAAGTTCTTTGTGACATAGCCTTGCCATAACATTTGACAGAATCGGTCCATAAATTCTCTTTTAAATAAAACTGTATATAAAAACAGTATAAATCTATAAACACAGCAGCTTTGCCGTTACCTCAATTTTAGTTGTTCGCGCTCTCCATAGAGTGCGCCACCATCTGTAGCACGTAAATTTACCCCTGGGTTTAGTTCTAGATAAGATAGGAATATAGAAAAGATTAATCTGATTAATTTGAATATATGAAATGAATTTTTACAATCTTTGTTTTATTTACAGGGAACCTGGTGGTTATGACCGTGGTTACGGTTCAAGTGGTTATGGTTCTAGTGGTTATGGTTCAAGTGGATACGGAGGATATGGGTAAGTTTTTTTTTATTTATTAATAATTATTTAAATATCAATTAAAACCTTGCAATTGATGACGTAAAAATATAAATATAAATATTAGAATATCAGATGGCAGCTTTAAAAATGTTATAAACATATTTGCACAAGCTTACCGATGTTGTATTGTCTAAAATCATGGGGCCAATTCTGCGGTAAAATAGATGATAACAAAGCGTTGTTATGGCAACCAAAAACTGTGAAAATGTCTATCTATTTGCCTATGCGATCAGGCGTATTTTACATATGAACAAAGCAAGAAAAAATGTTATCATAACTGCATCTTTGTGATGCGCGTTTATAACTACTGTTTAATATCTAAAATACGCCTGATCGTACAGCAAATAGTTACAGATTTTCACAGCCTTTAGACCAAGAAAGGCGGTTGCCATAACAACCCTATGTTACGGTCTAATTTACCGGAGAATTGGACCCTATTATATATTTGTTTTAAACAAATTGTTGCTAATCCGGTTGAGGTGGTAAAAAATAACTCAAAATAATTTGTCTTAATATAAAAAAATCTTGTCCACAATTTATTTTAGACAAGATAGACCTGATCCGAGTAAAAATTCGCCTTCATACGGTCCGAATGAAAATAAAGTGTGAGTAAAAAAAAGCATGGTTTTCTAAATTGAAATTGAAATTTATTAAATTTAATATGAAGGCATGTAGGTAATTGGCATAATAAAATACAATATATTTTAATTCAATTTTATGAAAAAATCCTTAAAAAGTGTACAGTACTATTTTATATAAATTATTTTACCAAAAGTGACTACTACATTTGTTTAAAAAAATGCGTTAGACTTATAATATTTGGATTTTAAGGCACTTAAATAAATAATTTGGAATTTGGTGTTTAAAATTACATAATATATTTTTCCAAAAAGAGCAATTTTTTGGGTGCAATATTATGAACCAAATCTTACTTAAATATGAACTTTGATTGTGATATTAAATGCTGGTGGTTTAAGTAAATACTAATAGTATGGAACTAAACCAAAAATAATTTTGTGGGTTACTAACAATTGCTACTAAAATATTATATATATATATATATATATATATATATATATATATATATATAGTATATATATACTAGCATACCCGGCCACGCTTTGCTGTGGCTTTTATTAAATTATATTTCTCTTTATTTGATATTTTTACAATTAATATCGAAAATATTTTTTTTTCGATGTTTAATATTTTATTTGCAGTATGGTTTTTATTATGTACTTGTTGATACATATCCGTAGTATAAAATTAGTATACCTTTGAGATTTTTTCTTAAATATTTAAGTTTTTCAACTTTCACTCTATTTAAATTTTATCTTCGACTTATGTAATTTTTCGACTACAAATTGTAATTTTTAATATTTTTAGAATTTTGTCATATCTGAATACGGCACAATTTAAATCCTAAATTAATTTATTTCAAAGCTTCTAAAAACAACTGCTTCGTCGTGGTTTTATGTCAAAATTAATAGAAATTTCTAAAATTTCAATACTTTGAATATGAACTGAGATTTTTGATATAGCCTATAACCTGAGTTGGACATAAATGCACAAGTTGAGCCTAAAACAATAAAAATCGGTTCAGTAGTTTAGGAGTACATTAAGGACATTGTGACACGATCTTTCTCTCTCTTTCTCGCTTTCTATCTCTCTATCTATCTGTCTCTCTCTATCTCTCTTTCTGACTCCTTTCTCTCTCTATCTATCTTTCTTTCTCTGTGTCAAAATTAAATGAAATTTGTAAAATTTTGATATTTCTTATATAAACTGAGATTTTTAATATAGCCTATAACCGAAGGTGGATATAAATGCGTAAGTTTTTTGAGTCAAAAAAAATTAAAATCGGTTCAGTAGTTTAGGAGTACATTGAGGACAAACATCGTGACACGATCTTTCTTTCTCTCTTTCTCTCATTTTCTTTCTTTCTCTATCTTTCTCTCTCTGTGTCAAAATTAAATGAAATTTGTAAAATTTTAATACTTCGAATATGAACTGATATTTCTAATATAGCCTATAACCTAAGTTGGATATAAATGCACAAATTGAGCCAAAAAATTAAAATCGGTTTAGTAGTTTAGGAGTACATTCAGGACAAACATCGTGACAGTCTCTTATGAACCCAATGTCTTTGTTAGTGGAGAGAAAAAATATTTAAATTTTTATTTCTCGAATTAATTATAAGTATAATTAACAATGCAATAATCACAAAACGCAAACTTAAATATGCAATTTTTTTCTTGTATTATTAATAAATATGATGGGAACTAGGCTTATGTACTAATACTAAGTGAAGGTTAACTATTCTTAGAACAAAAATAGTTATTAACAAATAAAATTACACACTATTTATTACAATTTTCCATTTTTCTGGCAGGAAATATTTGTCATTGTGATTTTGTTCATTTCACAATTTTTGACACTAAAAATACTTTCAGAACAATACATGATTTTTTAAATGACAAGGCAAAAACATTTTGTGGAATTTAACATTAAATCGAGGTCAATGATATTCAAATTCAACAAAAGGATTTATTATATATTTTTTGTCAGGTGTTTCGGCAATAATTCAGGACAATGTTGGATTTGATCTATTGTTAATGATGTATTTAAAAAAAATGTATGTCGTTGACATTTTTATATTGTAACATACATAACAAAGTTTAGGAAGTTTTTGACTAGAATCCAATAAATACTAACTATTTTGATACGATACGAGCCAAAAAAAATTAAAATCGGTTCAGTAGTTTAGGAGTACATCCCGGACAAACATCGTAATTAAAAGTAATTTTCAGATAGATCATGAATAATATTTCTGGGAATTGGACAATAAATAAAATAAAAATTCTTTAAAAATAGCGTTATCATGGCAACGCTATCTTATGCTCGTTTCTTCTTATAATTAGTAAAACTGTGAAAATGTCTATGTATTTGCTGTGCGATCAGGCGTATTTTACATATAAACAAGCAAAGAAGAATGTTTTGATAACAGAATATTCGAGTTATTATAACATTCTTCCTTGCTTGTTTATATGTAAAATACGCCTGATCGCCCGGTATGTAAAATACGCCTGATCGCTCGGAAAATAAATAGACATTTTCACAGTTTCATTAACAAGAAACAAACATAAGAAAACGTTTCCCGGAAAATATAAAAAATAATAATAACTTTAAGTTTTTGAGGCTTAACATTTTAAGTTTTAACAATGATTTGGGAAGATATGCATGTTGGTTTTAGACAAATATTTGCTGGGCTGATATTGTTAATAATATTTATATGTTTATTGGTTTCTTGATGAACTAATCAAGTTTGACTAAACTTTGATATAAAAAATATGGTTAAAAAATATTTATTTACAAAAAACTAACCCTAACAATTATTTAACAAAGTAACAACAGCGTTTATAATTAAAAATCTTGGTTTTTCCCCTTTTTTGATAAATATTTTTTTAATAAAGGGGGCTTTCAACTATTACGTGATCGATTTTTTAAGGATTTTAGAATCCCTATTTCCCTTGGTTCAGTATGATTCAGTAGCATAATGTATGGTAGTTGGAGCTTAATTATTTTGTGTCTGGTGTTAAAACTAAATGCTAATAATCTGGGGAAAATAGGTCAGGGTAAAATTTTAAATGGCAATTTTTAATAAATAAATGGGATTTATCAGAGGAGGCAGACCAGTTCAATCGTCTTGGGAAAGACCTACTGGTCCTGGATATTATTCTGATCGAGACAGACGTCCTTCGAATTGTTGTGGAAATCTGCATTCGTTGGAGTAAGTAGAAAAAAAAATAAAAAAAGTGCGTAAGCGATTGAAGTAAAACTTATTTGCTACTGTACGAGATGGCATTTAAGTAAAAATAAATACGGGGCTTTCAATACATCATATAACAATTTTGAATAATGCTTATTAGTAATATGGTAACACTCGTGATGCACACATTTATTAGTGTCAACCATTATACACATTTATATAATGATAAATTATAAATTATATATTTATAATAGCATTAAAAATATGTATAATATTTAAGAACAATAATGCAATTAAAGTCATACTTCAAATGTGACATGATCGGTTTGTCATTGCTGATTAATAACTTCTTTAATATTCGTTCACACTGTGAAATATGTTAAACAACGCCTAAACAAATATTATTTTTGCAACTTCACTCATCATGTAATAATTGTGTTTGAAGAACTTCATGTAATTAAAATTAACATACATTCATTGACAGCTGTAATATCTGTCTTGCCTAAAAAATATTTTTCATTTTAATAACTTCAAAAATTTACAAAAACTGCGAATAATATAGAAATAATTTCTAATCAATAAACATACGTTTAGTACACGGCACAAATCTTTAATTTGTTTTATTATTTTCAAGAAACAGGGTAAAATATTCCTGATTCAGGCATTTTTCATTAAATCAAGATTTGTGCTACGGTGTAACTTTAAAATATTTATTTATCTATGCCGATTTCTTTGTTGGTATCGGTACGCAAACAACGTTGATGCCGGTACGCACACAACGACAGATCTCTATTCACATACACGACGACTAATCACAATCGACCCGTATAGAAATGTTATCATCGAGAGCGAATGACGAATCATTGGCACTCGACTCTTATCTTATCAGCTCTTATCTGCCGTAACGCACTTCCGTTGCATTAGTACGGATTTACACTCTAGTCGCGCCTAAAGAAGTTTTACTTCAAAAATATAATACCTAAAATTATTAATATTGATTCTAAAAATGTGCAATGATTGTTATATAACTTGTACTATAGAAGGCCAAACAGCAAAATACTGAAATATAATAAATCGTTATGCATATTAAATGTTCAATGACCATGACATGACATGTTGTATGACATATACGTGTCATTATATGGGATGAGTTCATTAAACACGAATAAAAATGTACTTTGCGTGCAAACAAAATCATTTTTAATTTGACATAAATGAGATGATTTTATTTATGCTGAAGTAATAGAATGATTGGGAAATGCTTGCACATACATATATATATATATATATATATATATATATACTAGCTGACCCGACCAAAGTATCCATAAACCTTGACCTCATTTCAAGGTGTTTTCTTTTCATAACTGTCAAAATCCCTTAAAATTTTTAAAATTTTAACACTTAGAGTATCAACTAAGATTTTTAATATAGCCTATAACCTAAGTTGGATATGAATGCATACAGTTGTAATGTGGAGATTAAATTTTTCTTATTCATATTATATTCTAACATTGTCTAGGCTCATAATTTCAGCTAAATTCAAATTTCAAGGGAATTGATATTACTAGCATATGACAGCTCAAATGTTTTCAATGTCAAACAATGATATCTTATTTTTTGCATGTATTCTTTCTGTAGTCTGTATTTATTTATACATTATCACTATAGTTCTACATTTCATATTTTTTTAAAAAATTTCTTTGACAATCTCCAAAAAGATTTATCAAAATTCGAATAACCGTGTAGGAGGAGTTTGCGTTCATACATCCGTACAGAAAAATTTAATAATTAATAATATTGTCTAAGCTCATAATTCAACCTAAATTCAAATTCTAAGTAAATTAACATTTCTAGCAGATGACGGTTCAAATGTTTTCAATGTCAAACAATATTATTTTTTGCTATTTTTCCATTTATTTCTACAATATTACTATATTTTTATATTTCATAACATCTTAAAAATTTTTCTTAACAAACTCCAAAAAGATTTATCGTTATTGGAATAATCGTGTAGGGGGAGTTTGCATTCATACAACCGTATACAATAAGATTATCAAAATTTTGTTACATCTTTTTGTATACGGTTGTATGAATGGAAACTCCTCCTACACGGTTCGTCAAATAACGATAAATCTTTTTGGAATTTGTCAAGGAAAATTTTGTAAGATGTTGATTAGATTAATCTATCAAACCGTGTAGAAGAAGTTTGAATTCACACATCCGTACAAAAAAATTTCACATATAAAACATATTTTTACTATCATCAAATTACTTTCTCTCGCGCCTAAAGAAGTTTCACTTCACATTTTTCCTCCCCCAGCCGAGACCCTTACTACCGCCCTCACACGAGCTACCTCTTCGACCGCGACGGCGACAAACCGGTTTCGAACCAGGGTGCTGGTGTGCGTCCTGACTCGAACCAGAACGCAAACCGCAATGAAGGCGGCAACAGGAACGGTGGCGCTAACAACGGCTCTGGTGGCGACTCGAAGAACGACAGGGACAATAATGCAAATGACGTCAGAAGCAATGACGTCAGGGAAGGAGCAATGACGAGGAGAGCAGTACTGTTACTGAGTAGAATTAAGGGTAAAATTAATAAGTATATTAAGAAGTATTAATAGATTTTTGCCTGTACCTTGGTTTTAATTGTTTACGCACTCCATAGAGGCGCTACTAAGTGTAGCACGTGAATGATAAGAAATATATATATATATATATATATATATATGATAAAATTGTTTCTTGGGCATCCATCCAGTAATTAAAAAACAGTTTTATTGAAAAATGTTTTTATTCAGAGAACATACGTTTTGGGTCTTGATTTGACCCATCTTCAGTGCATACAAATAAATTTGAAAAGTGACACAAAAACACGCAAAATTGCACGAAAAAATAAATATGAAATAAAAAATTGATAAAACGTCGAGTTATGATAAATTTAAAAAATTGTAAAATTAAAATGAATAATATATTTTATTATAAAAAGCTTATTCCAAACGAACATGTTGTCAGCTTGGAGTACGTGTTACGTGTTTTTATCAATTTTTTGTTTCATGTGCAATTTCGTGTGTTTTTGTCTTTTTTCCAAATTTATTCCTGGCAATAATAATGTAGACACTACATTTTTTTTGTATATTATATTCCAATATTATCTAGGCTCATAATTTCAGCTAAATTCAACTTTCAAGTGAATTGACATTTCTAGCAAATGTTTTCAATGTCAAACAATGATAAGTGGGTTTTTTGTAATTTTTGCCATTTATTTCTACAATATTACTATAGTCTTATCGTTCATTAAATCTTAAATTACAAAACAAACAAAAACAAATCCTTTGACAAATTCTAAAAAGATTTATCAAAATACGAATAACCTTGTTTCTGCAAATGTTTTCAATGTCAAACAATGATAAGTGGGTTTTTTGTAATTTTTGCCATTTATTTCTACAATATTACTATAGTCTTATCGTTCGTTAAATCTTAAAAATTTCTCTTGACAAACTTCAGAAAGATTTATCAAAATCCGAATAAAAGTTTAGGAGAAGTGTCAAATTATACATCCGTACAGAGGATTTTTATATAATATATAAGTAAATTTCTATAAATCACAAATATGTTTTCCCAAAAATGTCTAGCAAAAAATATTAAATTGTTTAAATGATTATTTTGGGAACAGTAGACCCTCTGTGGAGTGCGCAAAACACTAAAACAGTATAAAGTAAATTTCTTTGGTATTTACCTCCATTCCCTCATCCTATTTATTAAATCTTAATTTTTTATTTTATTTAAATTGAATTAAATTTAATATCTAAGCTGTTTCTTACAAAGACAAATTAATTTAGTTGATTTTTCTTAATTATTAAAATCAAAAAAATGCTAGTTTTTTTTATAGTCTCGTAAGTTTATCAAAATAAAAATTTCTGAAAAGAATAATTTAATTAGAAGTAAAATTCTTACTTAAATTTATTTAAACAATCACTGAGCGTATTTTATTCTAAAAATTATATTAACCTTTATTATTAATGGACCGATTCTGCCGCTTAACAGAAAAATGTTATGGCAAGGCTATGTTATGAAGAACTTTCCATACTGAATATTGACAAAAGCCATGCGGTTGCTGTGCAGTCAGACGTATTTCTCAGGTTGTCACATAAAAAATCTCACTTACAAGCCGCGCCAATGTCAAAAAAACGATGTTAGATAACAGGGTCTTTCTGACTCAGCTTCATAACATACGAGTTACGTTGCAGTTTATGTGTAAAACGCCTGAATGCACAGCAAATACGTGACATTTTGACAGTATTCAGTATGATTCAGTAGTATAATGTATGGAAATTGTCAATATTAATAATAATTTATAAAAAAAATTATAACAGAAGTTTTTAGTTATACAATTATGTGATTCATTTAATGATCTTGAATATTTTGTAGTTTGTAGTTTGTACTTTTTATATTTGTATAAAAGCTGCCCAAAAATTATATATATATATATATATATATATATATATTTGGGTGGTTCTTAATATGGACATTTTCGAATTTCTTTGCTCCCAAGGGCTCAAACGCTTCTAAATTAACACAAAAAAATCCTGTAAAAATTTCAGCTCTTAATATTAACATTTAGATAATCCGCAATTCAGTTAAAGTTTCGTATATTTTTTCTAATTAAATAATTTCTTGCGCCATCTGTGATAGCGGACATGCAATTTTGACGGCAATTTATTACTGATAATTTGAGTTTCTACATCACCAATTAAATAAATATTTTGGAGCAAAATTAATCTTGAAAAAATATTTTGTTATGGATTTAATTAGAGGTTGAGTGATTTATAAATATTTTTAAGTGTCTTAATATTTGAGTTAACGAATGCTATCACAGATGGCGCCAGAATATATGGTGGTAATGAATATACGAAATTTTTAATTGAATTGCGGACTATCTAAATGTTAATATTAACAGCTAAAACTTTTACAAGATTTTTTTGTATTAATTTGTAAACGTTTGAGCCCTTGGGAGCAAAGAAATTCGAAAATGTCCATATTAAGGACCACCCTAATATATATGTATCTATTAATAAGAGTGTTCAAAATCACAAATTTAGTTCATAAGTATATCACGACTAGTTTGTATATTATCTATAAATAAAGTTAATTTATTATATACATAGTATATTTATATTACATATATATATATATATATATATATATATAAATATATATATATATATATATATATATATATATATATATATATATTATAGATATTATAAACTATATTTTTATTCTAGAGTTAAATTTTGTAGATTTTCAGCTGCAAGTTTTGTATCTTCAAAAATCTTGTCTTCAGAATTAAATGAAAGTCGAACCTGAAATTAAAACAATTTTGGTAATTAAATTAATATTTTAAATATATATATATATATATATATATATATATATATATATATATAATTACATTTTTTTTTTCATTTATGTCATCTTCAGTGTTACTTCAAAAATGTAGATAGTGTTATCCTTTTTTTATGCAGATGGTGCTGCGCGTATTTAAAGTGGTTGTAAAACAGGATTATGGTGAAAGTATAAGATAAGGGTTAACATTTTTATATTTATGAGTTAAAAAAATAATTATAAAACGTTTCGACATATAATCGTATGCCATCCTCAGTGCTATAATGTACGAAAATTTATTACCCTGAAAATGTAGTTAGTTTTGCCTTGTTTTGTTTAGATGGCGCCACGCCTTTTTAAAGTGGTGCTAAAATAATAATTGAAAGACCAGAAATTTTTTTAGAACAAAATCAATGCTAAAATTTTCATTCTAAAATATGGGCAACTCATAGACGAGAATCTAATATTTTATCAAATTTAAGTTAAAATATTTTAAATATAAGATAAAGGTAAGCATTTTTATATTTTATATTCATGCAAAAGTCCAAAATCGTTTTTGAAACTGCATTGATTCAAAAACTTTCATTTTGTACAGATCCAAAAATATGTGCAAATTGTAGGTCAAAAACTAATATTTTGTCAAATTTCAAAATTTATGCCTGTAAGTTATGTACATTTTTGATATTTTACTGACATTTTTTCCAAAAATGTCTGAAAAATAATCTCAACGTGCAACTCTTTCGTTTTATAACTTCCCTTAGGTTAGTTATAGTAATGGGCCGAAAATTAAAAATGATAATTTTTGCATATCTTCACGTTTCAGAGGTTTCTGAACATTTTGGCATACCTCAGAAAAAATTGCGTATGTCCACGTTTTCGGGCGCACGGATCAACCGATTTGAATGATTCATTTACCATTCGATTCCTATTAATAGGGAGATATGATGATTAGTTTTTGGCAAAGGCAGGTCCGGCCGTTACGGAGATACGGAACAAAGAGTGCAGAAAATAGAAATCGAGTTTTTGAGAGAACGGAGCATCGAATTTGAATTATCTAAAAAACATTCAATTTGTAATGATTGGGAGAAGAGGTGACTAGTTTTTGGCAAAGACAGGTCCCGCCATTTTGAAGATACAGAGCTAAATGTGCAAAAAATGGCAGTTTTTGAGTGAACTAAGTATCCGATTTAAATGATTCGAAGAACTTTTTGCTTGTTTTAACAAAATAATTGGAAAAAGAATTTGTTTCAATTTTTTTTGTATATCGAAAATAATTCAGATTTTAATTGTAATTCTGACTAAAGTTCTAATATACTTTAAACAAATAACTTCAACTTTGCAATTCAGTTTATATAATTCGTATAAATATTAAACAATGTTACAATATTAATAATAATCTATTTGAAAACATTCGGTATTCCTCGAACATTTCGTCACGGTACGGAAAGTTCCAGCAATTTGCCTTAAGGCACGATGCCATACACCACTAGTTATTATTTACCGATCGAGATATTTATAGATCTACTAGTGTCATCACCTCTATTATTTTGTGATTACATAATAATTTTTACAATATTATTATTAGTTTGGTAGAAGGTTTCAGTCTGTGTGAAAGTCTTGTGAGGAACATTAAAAGGTAAGTTTTAATATAAATATCAATTTTAGTATAAAATTTGAGCATTTTATATATATATATATATATATATATAAACATATTTATATATTAAATTAAATTTAACATTTATTAAACACTATTGTTCATAACCTGAACCGGAATACTTTGTGGAAACAATTTTAAATGTTTAATTTATGTTAGAAGATTTAGTATGTTAAAATTAGGAGAATAAGTTATAAATTATACATTCATCAAAATTAAAATTAAAACTAGTGGTGAATGGCATCGTGCCTTAAGGCAAATTGTTGGAACTTCGCGTACCGTAATGAAATATTCGAACAACATTACATGTTTTTTTTTATTATTATTATTTTTTTTTTCTTTTTTTTCATTTATTTTTTTTAATTTTTCTTTTATTATTTTAATTTCTTTTTACGATATTTTATTTAAAATAAGTTTTTTTTATTATTTTTTTATTTTATTTTTATTTATTTTTAAATTTTTTTTTTCTTTTTTTTTTTTCTATATTTTTTTCATTTTTTTGGAATTTACAAAAAACGTTTTTTCTAAATATTCCGAGAATAAGGAAATTTTTGAAAATAATCTGTTTTTTTTTTTAAATGTTGAAATATTCTCGAATTTTTGTAAGAAAATAAAACTTCGATTTTTTTTTTAAAAATTCATGATTTTTTTTTGAAAATTTTCAAAATTACTAAATTTTCTGTAAATGCATTTTTTGCACACTGTCTACTCAAGCAAAATGTTTTTTAAATTAATCTAATCGGATGATCCGTTCTCTCAAAAACTGAATAACCGTTTTTACACCCTGTGCGCTCCTTACCTCCAAAACGGCAAAATTGCCTTTTGCAAAAACGCCTCGCCGAATGATTTTTCAATTTTATAAATCGGTTATTCTATACTGTCGAAAATGTCGAGGACATTTGTTTGAACGATATAAATAAACTTCACATTTAAAAATCTTGGTACGGAACCCAAAAAAATTTACACAAAATGTGTACACAATATTAAAACCTCTATAAAATATCTGATAATTTGATGTACATATATCCAATAAACATTTTTGATCGCCGAATGAAACTTTTTTAACTTATTTTGATTGAGAGTCCATAATCGCTGGACCTGCCTTCCCACAAATTTAATCAGTTCTTCATCTTGTCAATACAAGTAAAATGTTTTTTGAATTATTCAAATCGGACGCTCCGTTCTCTTAAAAACTGAGTAACCGTTTTTGGCACATTTTGCCCCATAAATTCGGAACGGCTAGACCTGCCTTTGCCAAAAACTGATTATCTCATCTCGCTAACAATAGAAATCGAATGGTAAATGAAACATTTGAATCGGTTGATCCGTGTTCCCGAAATTGTCTTAATTTTCTTAATAAAATTTCTTACAAAACAGATTTCATTCTCTTCATACTCCAACTCATTACTACATATTTTTAAACAATTGTTTATACTTTTACCGTACTATCATCAAAAATAATATCTAGGCTTTTATATAATTTTTTTCATGAAAACAATTTTGTTAAAATAATATTTACAAAGTAAACACTTACTATGTCCATCACAAAACAAGTGATCCATACTGTCAGGATAAATATTCCAAGAGCATTCAAACGCCACATAATAAAATAATATTTTGTTCATATAAAAATTAATTATATTTTATTTAAATTATGCACTTAAAATAAATCCATATGTCCTTCTAAATTAGTTTCATTATCCAAAAATTTCACTAATAGAAGAAAATCATTTGTTATGAGTCACATCACACTTTTTTTATAAAATAAAATCACACATCTGAAATTTATATATTATGTAATAATTGTTTACTAATTTTTTATTTCAAATATTGCAATCAAGATACACAAAAATTTAATTTTTATATATTTATACATAAATATATTTTTATATATTTATTTTTTACGTAAGTGTTAGAAAATTTGTTAAAGAATTTATTATTTTTTACATAAAAATAGAAAATGTTAGAAAATTTGTTAAAGAATTTATTACTTTTTACATAAAAACAGAAAATGTTGAGGAAAATTTGTTAAATAATTTATTATTTTTTACATAAAAACAGAAAATGTTAGAAAATTTGTTAAAGAATTTATTATTTTTTACATAAAAAGAGAAATGTTAGAAAATTTGTTAAAGAATTTATTATTTTTTACATAAAAAGAGAAATGTTAGAAAATTTGTTAAAGAATTTATTATTTTTTACATAAAAACAAAAAATATTAGAAAATTTGTTAAAGAATTTATTTCTTGGAAAGAAGCCTTTTGTTTTGTTTTTGTTTCATGAGTTTTATTAAAATGTTGTTAAAGATTAAATTTAATATACTAACTAGAATTTTGTTTGTTTGTTTTTTAGGTAAACTGAAGTGTTTTTTTTATTTGGGCATGTGTTTAAAAAAATGTCTGTTTATTACTAAAAGTGTTTTTTCTTAAAATTTTGGACTTCAGGATTTTTTTTTTGGTGAAAATCCAGGTAAGATTAGAATTAGTGTTTGTTTGGTTTTATTTAAGGAAACGTATTTTTAGGTTTGTTTTATAAACAGTTGAATTATTCGAATAAATTTTAATTAATAAGTAATTTTTATGAAAATGAATTGCAGCCAAAATAATTTGTTGGAGTTTCTTTAAATAAATTATTCAAGAGTTTTTTTATTAAAATTTCATGATAGCACCTTTCTAATTGACTTAAGTTATCAATATCACTATTTTAAATAAAATGTTTAAGATTGTTTTGAAATTATTTTACACTATTTTCTTTCACACTTTTTTGTAAGTTTTTTTTTGAAATTTTTGCACTTAATTATGTTTTTTATGGTTTTATTAAACTTTTTTATATAATTATTATTAATCATGTAATTTTTTAAATAAATTTTTATCAATCAATTACCTCACTATTATTATTTGTTTAAAATTCGATACAAATATTATAATTTGTGCAGATTTTTCTTAACAATTCTCACCTAAGTTTTAAAATGATTTACGAAAATTCGTATGAAAATTATTACATATATTGTAAAAAATATATTATTAATTTAAGTTAGTTGTATGTCTGTTACTGACTTACTGACTTCAAAATGAAGAATTTGCTGATCTTGACATTGTCTTCAAAAAAACTTTATCTTATTTTACAGTCTCAAGTTACAGAAACTTTATCTGAAACATAAATGATACAGTTATTTGTTCTATTATTTGTTCTATTTGAAATAAAATAAAAATATCTGTATAAATAATATAGGAAAACATTTTCACAACCCTTAATTTTTTTTCAAAATTTATTTGACCAATATGCTTGTTTGAAAAATTCGTGCGACCCTAAATTTCGGCCCACCTCAATTTTGTATAGACGTTTTTGTAATATATTTAAAATCACTTTAGTTACTTTTAAATTTATATATTTTTACGCATTTTGTAATAATTTAAAAAAAGTCATTTTATTTAATTTTTGGGCAACAAAAATTAAACTAGTGTTAGAAAAATTAGACATCGTAATGAACTGTTGATATTTTCAACATATGTTTTAGTTAATGAATAAATTACTTCTGAAACTTAATATAATTGATAGATAACACAAAGGTGTATATTTTTTAATTATCTTAATGAAAATTTTATTGAATATTCGTGCTTTTGTTTCGTTGGGTAAAACAAACCCTAAAATGATAAAAGAATGAAGTTTGTGTTCATGAAGTTTTTGTTTCTAAATTTAGTCAAAAGATAGTTAGTATAGAAAATAATATATTATAAATATTTTTTTATATAAGTTTTTATATACGCTAACTAGTGTTCCAATATAGATATTTTTGTAATTAAATTTTGTAAAAATTTGCAAATTGATTTATTAAAAATCGAAACATCGTGCAAATTTTGTTTAAATAAATGTACACTTAAATACTTGAAAATTTATAAATTTTATATTTTTTTACATCATAAATCGTTAATATTTATTTTCTAAACAAATAATGAATTTGTTCTGTTTCTTGAATATTTTGAAATTTTTTATAATGTATACAAATTACAATTTTTGAGAAAAAAATTAAAAGTTAATTGAAAAAAACTAAAAAATTGTTCAAAATCTAAACTAAAGTTCGCATTTCAACCCTGAATTATGCAAAATTGTTATATCAAAGTGTGTATAAAAGTTTTCACTAGATTTTAGTAAATTTTATCTAGTTTTTACTAATGTAAACAAATTACAATGTTTGTGAAGAAAATTAAAAGTTATTTGAAAAAAAAACTAAAAAAATGGTCAAAAAAGTTCGCATTTCAACCCTAAATTATGCAAAATTTTAATATCCAAGTATATACAACAGTTTTTACAAGATTTTAGTAAATTTTATCTAGTAATTACTAATGTGAATAAATTATAATGTGCAACAAGAAAATTAAAAAAAAAATCAAAAAAATTTTATAAATAAATACATATATGATAAATTATGAAAATTTGTTTTGTTTCTTAAACATGTTGACGCTTTTTATGCAAAAATTAATAATTTTTAATCAAAATCTAATTAATAACTGTTATATATAATTTTTTATATTAACTGTATATATTAATAACTGTTATATTTAATTTTATTAACCTATTTTTTTTAACTAAATCCGTATTAGATATAAATATATTTTCAAAATCAATTTTGTTGATCTTTTGATCAATAAATTATTAATAACAGTCAGTTTTTTCTAAAATATTTATAATAATGCACTTTTATTTATTGCATTTATTTATTTATATATTTATTTTAAAAAAAATTACATTTTGTTTAATTTAAATTTAACTGGTTTGTTTCCACAATGCCAAATTTTTAATTTTACCTTCACAATTTTTTTTTAAGAAATTGTTATCACTTTGTTAAGATTTTTACAACTCAAGATTTCATTTTAAATAATTGTTTTTAACATTTTTATATCTAGCTGAAAAATCAAATCAACTATGATAATTAGACAATAAACAAACAAACAAAAAATTAAGTTGTGGTTTGTTGGTTTGCCCCAAATAACAAATTTTATTTTTTAATAATAATTAATTTTAACACATTTTCCATGATTTCACTTTTTTGGAAAACTATTTTAGTACATTTCAGTTAAATTTAACTAACAATCTACTAAATCGTTTTTGTCTCTCAAAACTAGTTTTGTATAGACACTAGATAAGTTTCATATCGTATCGACATATATATATTTGTTATCATGAAATTGATAAGATAAATTGATTTTTTCAAAATTTTATGATCTAGGATATACATACATATTTTTGTATGTATATATATATAACATATATATATATATATATATATATATATATATAAATTTATAATTACATCCCTGTAGAATTCATATAAATATTTTTCGCTCTGTAGGGTCTTCTTCAGAGAAAGAGGTCATAAATATGACCCAATGTGTCAATTGAACACTAAACAGTTCTGGTTGTAAAATAACACTCAAATTACTTTCTTTAGATAAATAAAAAAAACATTGACTTGTTTTTCAAAAATGTTTGTTTTGGATATTTCCAAGTGTTTGGTTTCGCCTTCAAATTTGAAACATATGGGTTAAGGGATAAATAAAATTGTAAAAAAAGTGGAGAATGATTTTTTTTTGGTAACATGTGGCTTGTGCAATTTATTTATTGATAATGGAAAAGATGATGCAAAAATTTTTGCAAAATTGCAGTTGTAATGTCCGAGATGAAAATTAAAAGTTATTTGAGATAATCAAAAAATGATGGAAATACTGAAGTCTGCATTTCAACTACGATTTGTGCAAAATTTTATTACCCAAGTGTATATAAAAGTTTGCACTAGATTTTAGTAAATTTTATCTAGTTTTGACTGATATATACAAATTATGAAGTTCCGAAAAAAAATTAAAAGTTATTTGAACAAAACTAAAAAGTACAAAAATGGCCGAAATCTATTAGGTTGTCAAATATCTCCCTTCCGCTTTTTTGCTCTTGGTTTATAATACAAAAAGGCGGAAGGGAGATATTTGACAACCTTATATATAAAGCAAAGTATGAAAATACTAATGTTTGCATTTCCACATTTTGATTTGTGATAAATTTTGATATGCAAGTGTATATAACAGGTTTTACTAGATTTTAAAAAAAATTATCTAATTTTTATTTATTTAAAAAAATTATAATGTCCTGGAAGAAAATTAAAATTTATTTGAACAAAATTAACAACTGACTGAAATCCATATATTGCAGGTATGAAAATTCTAAAGTTTGCATTTCAACTACGATTTATTCAAAATTTTAATATCCAAGTGCATATAACAAATTTTACTAGATTTTAATAAATTTTATCTAGTTTTTACTAATGTATATAAAGTATAATGTCCCAGTATAGGAATACTAAAGTTTGCATATCAACTTCGATTTATTCAAAATTTTATTACCCAAGTGTATATAACAGTTTATATTAGATTTTAGCACATTGTATCTAGTTTTTATTAATGTAAACAAGTTATAATGTCCTGAAAGAAAATTTAAAGTTATTTGAAAAAAATCCAAAAAGTGTTCCATAAAATCTAAATCTATATAATAAGAAATTATATAAATATTAAAATTTGCAATACAATTACAAATGATTGAAATTTTCTGTATAAGTGTATATAACAATTTTCGCTAGATTTTAGTAAATTTTAATTTTATCTAGTTTCAGCTAATGTAAACAAATTTTAATGTCTCAGAAGAAAATTAAAAGTTATTTGAACAAAAGTAAAAAAAAAGTTCGAAACCGCATTTCGAAATACTAAAGTCCGCATTTCAACTACAAATTATACAAAATTTTAATATCCAAGTACATACAAAAGTTCTTACTAAATTTTAGTAAATTTTATCTAGTTTTTACTAATATGAATAAATTAAAATGTTCAGAATAAATATACTTGGCACAAAAAGTATTCTCAGAAGCGCACCCAACCAGACTAAAACGAAAAATTCCCAAAGGTCTAATAACGCTAATATTATTATTATTATTATTATTATTATTGTTATTATTATTACTATTATTATTATTATTATTATCTTACTATTTCTATTATTTATTGCTATTTTGTTATATTTTATTATTTTTCTAGTATTATTTTATTATTCAGAAATTTTATTTATATTATTTATTAATTTTATTTTTATTATTATTTGCTTCTATTTTATATTAAATCATCATATTACGGATATTATTTTCATGCAAATTCTATCCTTTACACTCTTATTTATTTAAATTTATGTTATTATTCATCAATATTACTAGATGTTAATTATTTAACAGTTGTAATAAATATTGAAATAAAAAAAAATATATAAAAAATAAAATAAAGAAATAAACATTTATTACAAATTCTATAACTTTCTCAGACAATTACTTCCTCACGCAATCAAGAAGTCTAGCCTAAATAAGTCGAAATAAAAAAATAAAAATTCACGGGTCCTTAGGCACACCTTGCCCTTTAAGGGTCTCTATTCTAACCCTAAGGTCTTGGGAAAATTATTATGCAACGGTACGTGTCCTTTTATCGAAACTACGAATCCAGACAGGATTACAAGGGAGTCCTGTGGGAATATCGCAAAGGTGCAAAATAATAGACGAGAAAAAAATTAATATGGTGTAAGTGGCATCGTGCCTTAAGGCAAATTGCTAGAATTTCCCATATCGTAATGGAAATTTCGAGGATTTTTAAATGCTTCTAATTATATTGTTATAAATACCGTAACTTTCATTTGTTCTAATTTATAGACAAAATATAATTGGACGATGTAGTTGGAGCCAAAGGACCTTATCTCATATTTCTAAGAATTATATAAACTCAATTGCAAAGTTAAAATTATTTATTTCAAGTATATAAGTGAGCTTTGGAATTTTAGCCAGAATTTAAATTCAAATCCGAATCATTTTCGACATAGGTAATTTTTTATTTTTTTTTTGAAATTTTGAAGTAACAAAAATTCATTTATTATTCAACTAAATAAATATTAATTTATTAACTAAATAATTTATTTACTAAATAAATTTCTATTACTACATTTTCCCACATTAAATTTCTTCTAAAAAAAAGCTGACGCAACTGGTCTCTCCTTGTATTTGCAATCGAAATCAACCCTCGGAGATTTTCCAGAACTTCCCTTCGGATTTAATTCACGTGAGGTCTGTTATACCCAAACTTGATTTCTTTAAATATATTTAAACTAAAATTTACACCTTTGCAAAATTCCCATAGGAAAATGTTTAGACTATTATTGACATCAGTAAAAATTAGATAAAATTTACAAAAATTTAGTATAAATTGTAGTATACACTTGGATACTAAAATTTTGAATAAATCGTAGCTGAAATGCAAACTTTAGTATTTTCATACTTTGCAATAATTTATAGTAAACGAGCAAAGAAGTTTTACTTCAAAAATTTAAGATAGCATCTTTTATGGCATGTGGGGTATCATTTGAAAGGTATTTTTGAGTAGAAACCGAATATTTAAATTAACTATGTGGTTTACTACAAAATATACACTTTTTACGAATTTATAGCAGCAGGGCTTAAAGAAGTTTTACTTCAAAAATTAAAGACTGTATCTTTTATGGCATCTGGGGTATCATTTAAAAGGTCTTTTTGAGTAGAATCCGAATATTTAAATTAATTATGTGGTTTACTACAAAATATACACTTTTCACGAATTTATAGCAGCAGGGCTTAAAGAAGTTTTACTTCAAAAATTTAAGACTGTATTTTTTATGGCATGTGGGGTATCATTTGAAAGGTATTTTTGAGTAGAAACCGAATATTTAAATTAACTATGTGGTTTACTACAAAATATACACTTTTTACGAATTTGTAGCATCAGAGCTTAAAGAAGTTTTACTTCAAAAATTTAAGACTGTATCTTTTATGGCATCTTGGGTATCATTTAAAAGGTCTTTTTGAATAGAATTCGAATAATGAAATCAATCATGTGGTTTCATTTGTAGCAGAGAAGTCTAAAGAAGTTTTACTTCAAAAATGTTTATAACATGTTGGGTATCATTTAAAAAGACTTTTTTAATAGAATCCGAATACTCACTTGAAGAATCGTGATTAAATGTTTTTCACATTTTTAAGAATGAATACTCTCTGTTCCTATTTAATCAAAAAAGTCAATATGTTTATATATCGAGCTAATGTTTGAAATTTTATATTTGTTTGTTTAAGATAAGTGGACCCTAAAGACATATCCTGATTCGATAAGGACATATATATTTTGATAAGATTAAAATATACAAATATAAGCTAAGTCTGGTAGGGTTTTGGAAATTTCTTGGAAATAAATCACATTTTTTTCTGACTCATTGATTTCGGTAAATAAATCGATTGGAACTGAAAAATAGATTTAGTTTGAGATTAAAAATTGATAGAAAAACAAAAAAAAATATTTTTGTTTCTAACGAAGTTGTAAGTTTCATAAATTTATAAATATATTTTAAATTTTAATTCCAAAGTCTTGAAAAGAGTATAAAAATGTAAATATTATAAAAATTTAAAATTATTTGAACATAGTAAAGTTTGCATTTCAATTACGTTTTAATCAAAATTTTAGTATCAAAGTGTATACCATAGTTTATACTGGATTTTAGTAAATTTTATCTACTTTTTACTAAAAAAAAGAAATTATAAAATCTCACAAATTCCTTAAAAGTGCATATTGTATGCATATTTGAAAAACATCGATTAAAAATCGTATTTTTATTTAAAAGATAAGATCTATTAGATCTATATCTATTTAATTCTAAGTCTCTAAAATACTTTTTCTATAAATAACCTTTTATGTCATAAAATATCTAAATAGACACCCCTAAACTTTTATATCCTTTTTTGCAATTGGATTAAAATTATTGGCACAAAAGTTGGTAAAACCGACATGTGCAAATTTTGGAAAAAACGAGGTTGTAAAATAATCGATTTTTGGGGTGTAATAAAATTTTAGACACAGGCAGAAAATTTTGGTTTTACTGACCATGCAAATTTTAATTGCATTTATATAATTCAGGTTTAAAATAATTTATTTTAACTTTTTCAAAAAAAAAATGCCAATCCTTTAATATACTAGGTATAAAAGTTTGCAAAATAATAAGATCCTATTCTAAAAGGATACGTCAAAAAATGCATTTAAAAAGGATTACGATATTTTTAAATATTTAAATGTCGGTTTTTAAAATTAAATCCTTTCTGTATACATTAATTTTTTGAAAAGGTTCGTGGTTGCAAAAATAATTAGGGAACGTATTAAGGAGAGCGTTTCTTAAGGAACAAGTTATTCTTTTGGGATTTTAAGAAATACTATTTAGGTGTTTAGGAATTCGAAAATTGATTTGATTATTCGGATTTTCTTAAAAAAGTCCTTTCAAATGATACCCTACATGCCATAAAAAATTTTGAAGTAAAACTTCTTTAGACTTCGATATCAAGCAGTATGATATCAAATTTATAATCTCTAGTAAAATGAGTCGTGTATACATTAGGTATATTTTATTTATGTAGTTTGCATGTAAAAAGGAAGAGTGGTCGACCACTGGGTTGCACTCGCAAAAAAAATTTTACATTTTTAATCAAAGTATATTTTATACTAAATAACGTTCTTCTACCCTACGACGTGCATATTGATTTTTTGCATAATTTTCTTTTCATGCAAAACAATTTTTTCGTGATATTTTTTTCTATTATCATTTACTACCCTTAAGATTTTGTCAGTTAAAATTCGTTAAAGACGGGTAACCTGATTTAAGCCATAAAAATAAGCACAATAAGATTCACCCTCCTGCCTTGTATCACTATTGAAATACCGGCAATATATAGTCTAATTATTTTCCAGTCTGTGTGTGTATTTGTATGTATGTTCGGATACAGTTTTTCAGGTATATGTGATCTATTTATCCATTGTGTCATAAATTGAATGGTTAAGGTGAGATTATATTTGGCAAGTGAAGCGTTACGTCCTATTTTTGTACCTGAAATAGTAAAATTATCTATGGAACGAACTTAGGGGTAGGAAATTGTAAAACTAGTGGTGTATGGCATCGTGCCTTAAGGCAAATTGCTGGAACTTTCCGTACCGTAATGAAATATTCCAGAAATTTTAAACGTTTTCAAATATATTATTACAACAAATGCTGTAACTTTCATTATTTTTGCTATCTTGTTATATCTGAGCAAAACATAAATCAATTTATCTCTAGAACATTAACAATCGTCATTTCATTAACTTCCCGTAGGGCAAGTTATAGTAATCGCAAAAAAATCGAAAATGAAAATTTTTATATATATTTACGTTTCAGAGGTTTCTGAACATTTTGGCATACCTTAGAAAAAATGGATGTATGTGTGTGTATGTATGTGTGTGTGTGTGTATGTATGTATGTATGTGTGTGTATGTATGTGCGGATACAAATTTTCGTCGACGATTTCGGGAACACGGATCAACCGATTTGAATAATTCAAAAAACATTCGATCCGTATTGATAAGGAGACGTGCTGATTAGTTTTTGGCGAAGGCAGGTCAAGCCGTTCCGAAGATACGGGGCAAAAAGTGCCGAAAACGGTAACTCAGTTTTTAAGAGAACGGAGCGTCCGATTTGAATAATTCAAAAAACATTTTATTTGTATTGACTAAATGAACAACTGTTTAAATTTTTGGAAAGGCAGGTCCAACGACTTTGGAGATATGGAGGAAAAAGTAAAAAAATGAGCCATTTGGCGGTCAAAAATGAACATTAGACATATGCACATCAAATTATCAGATATTTTATAGAAATTTTAACAATAAGTATAATTTTTTTTTTACATTTCTATGGGTTCCGTACCAATGCTTATGCGTTAGACGGCGGCGCGGCACTTGCGCGCTTCGATATTTTATAGAAATTTCGATATCAGATATTTTATAGAAATTTTAACAATAAGTATAAATTTTTTTTACATTTCTATGGGTTCCGTACCAATGCTTATGCGTTAGACGGCGGCGCGGCACCTGCGAGCTTTGACATTTCGTCTCTATGCAGTTCAAGCAGTGCGATTGCTTTGAAAAAAAGTTCAGAATTTCCAAAATATGTCAAAATGAAGAAAACATTTTTTTTTTTTAAATTTTTTTTGTTTTCAAAAAAATTTTTTTTCCTAAAAAAATTTTTTTTTTTCAAATAAAAAAATTTTTTTTCTAAAAAAAGTAATTTTTTGTCAATTTTATAGTTTCTCAAAAATCTATTTTTTTTCGAAGTAAAATTTTTTCAAAAATGTTAATCGTTTTTAAAAAAATAAAAATTTTTGGTACGGGAAGTTCCAGCAATTTGCCTTGAGGCACGATGCCCTAATTGCCTTAAGACAGAATTCCACTTACAGCTAGTTTCGAATTCAATTTAAAAAAAAATAGTTGCCTAATTTGCACAAAATTGAAAAAGTGCTCCCGTATAGTCACAGTCTAAACGCATTTGCAAATAATTCTGTGCGACATTTTCACTTATACTGTGCTTAGCTTGGCGACATTTTCACATTTTTCAATAGTTTTCACAAAAATTGGAAAAGTGCTCCATTACATAAACAGTCTAAACGCACTCGGGTAAACATTTGTACCAGAGTGGGGCTTAGACTGTGCTTAGTCTGGGTAATTTTTAACTTTCCGTAGGGTAAGTTATTGTAATGGGCCGAAAATCGAAATTGTAATTTTTTACATTTCTCGACGTTTTGGAGGTTTCTAAATATTTTGGCATACCTCAGAAAAAATGGATGTGTGTGTGTGTATGTATGTATGGATACAAATTTCCAGTCACGTTTTCGGGCGCGCGGATCAACCGATTTGAATGGTTCAAAAAACATTCGATTCCTATTGATAGGGAGAAGAGCTGATTAGTTTTTGGCAAAGGCAGGTCCAGCCGTTACGGAGATACGGAGCAAAGAGTGCAGAAAATAGAAATCGAGTTTGAGTGAACGGAGCATCCGATTTGAATGATCTAAAAAACTTTCAATTAGTAATGATTGGGACAAGTGATTATTAGTTTTTGGCAATGGCGGGCCTAGCCATTTCGAAGATACAGAGCTAAATGTGCAAAAAATGGCAGTTTTTGAGAGAACTAAGCGTCCAATTTAAATGATTCAAAGAACTTTCAGCTTGTTTTAACAAAAAAATTGATTTTGGAAAAAAAATTGTATAATTTTTTTTTAGTTTTTTTTGTATGCCGAAAATAATACAGATTTTATTTTTAATTCTGACTATAGTTCTAATATACTTTAATCAAATAATTTCAACTTTGCAATTCAGTTTATATAATTCTTATAAATATTAGACAGTGTTACAATATTTATAATAATCTATTTGAAAACATTCAGTATTCCTCGAACATTTTGTTACGGTACGGGAAGTTCCAGCAATTTGCCTTAAGGCACGATGCCATACACCACTAGTTTATTTATTACAAATACTTCTAATGATTTTTTATACCAAAAATTCAATTTTTCCCATTGACACATTTAATTTTTTCAACAAATAAAAAATACCTCTCAGACAGATGATACCTTAGGTCCAAAATCTTTTGGCACGTGGTATTTTCTTTAAAGGTATCTTTATAATAAAAATATGTATACATACATACATATATACATATATATTTCTCATTTCTGTTCTTTAGCAAACATCTGTCCGTTCTTAAAGTCGATTCCACAAACAATAAGGGCTCCTCGGGTGCTATCCGAGGATAATCCTCGTCCTTTGTGCATTGTTAGATAAATTTTTGCCATTGGACCGTATTTAATTTATTTTTTCTTGACGAAATCTTATTTTTGTTTCTTTATATAACAATAAGAAACTGAAAAAAATGTAAGAAGACCGTTGAAATTTCGGCAAATTTTTGTTGACACAGGAAGAAATGCATGACGCAAAAATTAAGGCAGAGGTGTATGTAGTACTTTTAACTCAAAGTTTTGTTTGGAGTATATATTTATTAACTTCCCGAAGGAGAAGTTTATGTTTTCATCAAAAAATCCGATTCGCTAATTTTATGTTTTCTCGACGTTTCAAGGCATTCTGAATCGAATGAGACTAAATTTGGAACAAGTATGTATGTGTGTGAACAGATTTTTTGCCGTAAATCGACGTTTTCTCAAAAACGCATGGACTGATTTCAAAAATTTTAAAGCCATTCGATGAATCTCGTTGAGGACTATGGTTTGTCAGTTTTTCGTCAGCGACGATCGGACAAGATGTTTCTTTATAAATCGCAGAAAAGTGAAAAAATTTTCGTCCACGCTTTAGCCCACAATTCTGAATAGATTTTGAAAATTCAAAAATTATTCGAAAGATATTGGTTGGGAATCGTGCTGATTAGTTTTTGGAAGAGATCGGCCGGACCGTTTTCTTGTAATAAGGTGTTAAAAAATTTTTTTTCAACGATTTTCATGAATTTGTTTTTTGACGGTAGATACCATAGTCTTCTAGATCATACTAAAATATTACGGCCCTACGACAAGTCGTTCAACTTTAAAATTTCTTCAAAGTTTGCTTTTATCCTTAAAGATCAAAATCATGCTCGTCAGTAGGGTCCCCTTCTTGTCTTCTAGATTAAAATTGAGTTTGCTCGTCAATAGAGTCTTTTTTATAATTTTTTTTTTAATTTGTTCATTAGTAGTTCTTGACAAGAGCCTGAAATAATATCTATTATTATTGATTCCGGCTTGCTTATGAATAAATAAATAAATAAATAAATAAAGTAGAGTTTGTTTTATTTGCTTTCTAGTTTTTTATGATTTATTTTTTAATTTACTCGTCAGTAAAAATCTGTTTTTAATCAATTTTAAGTTTGTTTGTAAGTAGAGTCCCTTTTCTGTCTTCTAGATTGAAATTAAGTTTGCTCATCAATTAAAATTAGTATCGTTTTTTGGCATTTGTCAAAATTAGACCTTTCATCGACATTTTCTCAAAAACGCATGAACCGATTTCAGAAATTTAAAAACCATTTGATGTATCTCAATGAGGAACATCATTTGTCATTTTTGTGCGACGATCTGCGGAGCCGTTTCTTTGTAGTTTGAAAAAAAGTGTTAAAATTTTCGTTTACATTTAAGCTCAAACTACCGAATCGATTTTAAAATATCAAAAACTGTTCGAAAGATATTAGTTGGGAATGATACTGATTAGTTTTAGGTGAAAATCTACCGAGCCGTTTTCTTGTAATTAACTGTTGAAAAAAAAATTAAGAAATTAAGCTTTTTTTTGGCGATATATATCATGGTCTTATAGAACTTACTGAAATATTACGGCCTTACGATAAGTAGTTTAATTTTAAAAATTCATCAAATTTTTAGAAAATGAGTAGATTTTTTACCTTTGTTAAAATTAAAATTAGACGATTTACTTGGTATAGCACTATTGTACTTGGTCTTAATGAACATACTAAACCATTAAAGTCCTACAAAAACTGGTTCAGTTACAAAAAATGTTTATTTTTGAAAATTTGCTTTTAGAAAATACTCCGAGTTAACGTCTTCGTTCTTTTTCAATTATGTGTAATAAATCCTCTCGGAATACTTTTAATTACTCATAAATTAATTTGTTTATTATTCATTAAGTCGATTATTTACACATATCGGAAAGTTCATGTAACTTGCCTCAAGGCAAAATACCAATATCAACTAGTTCAATCATCAATCCTCCAACAATTTCCCATAATTTTTCTTTTCCAAAAATACGGGTCCCGTATCAAAAATCATCAAAATCATTTTGTCGCGTGCCGTTCTGATAATAAGTCCCACTTAACATCCCTGTTAATATTTCGATTTAATTCAAGGGTATATTATAGGATAGGCAGACTATGTCTATTTACTACCCCTAAGTAAATTGCCGAATTAACTTTCGAATGAAAATAATATAATAATGTATCGATGGACATGTAAATAATGCGGGTGCTGTTTTCGGGGGCGACAAATAAAAGTTTCGGCTAAATAAAAGAGGCGGCATTCGGTCTCATGCTGGTACATGATGATTTGGATTAATAAAATATAATAAGAATTTGGGTAATTATGATTGAGGGGGTATTGGGATTTATTTTTTAAGAAAAATTGAGAGATGAAGTTTGAATCAATTTATTTATTAAAGGGCCAATTCTGCGGTAACATTCACGATAACATAACATTGTCATGGTAATTGAAAATGTATCTATCATTTTTAGTAGCTTTAGCATAATATTAATTATTTAAACTAGTAGTGCATGGCATTGTGCCTTACTCTTAACTTCCCGTACCAAAAATTAAATTTCTTAAAAAGATTCAATTTTTTTAAAAACATATATAAATTGCATTATATAGAAATTCTATCAATGCACCTTGCGTTTTTTTTAGATCTATCATATATATCTTAATTCTTTCGGACGATGCTTTTGAAGGCATATATTGAATAAATCAACGATTTTATTACTTTTTTACGAGAAACGTATCTTTTCTGGTAAATTAAACGTTTTATTTTATTTATAATAGATGCACCCTAAGTTTTAAATAAGTTTTAGTTTTTAAACTCTGAACTATTAGAATATTTAATTGCTGATTTAAAAATATGAAGACGATATGAAGTTCTAGAAGTAATTTATAAATTTTAATTACGTTCCACAAAGTAAGTTGTGAGTTTTTTTTTATTTTGAAGATCATGAAGAAAAATATAGCCAAATTGAAATGTCAAAATTATTATATAAATAAAACATATAGACAAAAACATATAAACAAAGTCCATGTACGTTTAAAAAGTGATTCAATCGGATTAAAAAATTTATTTATTGGTAAATATTGCTAAAACTTTTCGCATCAATCATTCAATTCTATTAGATGAATTCTAATAATAAAATCTGAATGAAAGATTAAAAGCAAACTTCTCTCAGATAGAAATTTTTTATGTAACATCTCAGAAATCGGAATATTAAATTTCTATTTATTTATTAAATTAAAATATTTTACTTTTTTATCAATATGTTAAAATAATTTTTTTGCGCATATTCACGTTTCAGAGGTTTTTTGAACATTTTGGCATACCTCAGAAAAAGTGGATATGTGTGTGTGTATGTATGTATGTATGGATACAATTTTTCGGTCATGTTTTCGGACGCACGGATCAACCGATTTGAATAGTTCAAAAAACATTCGATTCCTATTGATAGGAAGATGTTTTGATTAGTTTTTGGCAAAGGCAGGTCAAGCCGTTTCGGAGATACGGAGCAAAGAGTGCACAAAATACAAATCGAGTTTTTGAGAGAACGGAGCATCCGATTTAAATGATCTAAAAAACTTTCTGCTTGTATTGACAAAACAATTGCTTTTGAGGATAAAAAATTATTACATTTTTTTTTTATTTTCCATAAAATATTTTTGTAATTTTGAATTCAAAAAATTCCAAAAATCACCCAGGCTAAGCACGGTCTAAGCGCCACTCTGGTACAAATGTTTACCCAAATGCGTTTAGACTGTTTATGTACTGGAGCACTTTTCCAATTTTGTTTAATTAGACAACTATTTTTTTTTTAAACTGAATTCGAAATGAAATGACGATTGTTAATGTTCTGGAGATAAATTTGATTTATTTATGATTTACATTTGATTTGCTCAGATATAACAAGATAATGCAAAAACAATGGAAGTTACACTATTTAATAAATAATATATTTGAAAACGTTTAAAATTTCTCGAATATTTCATCACGGTACGGAAAGTTCCAGCAATTTGCTTTAAGGCACGATGCCATACACCACTAGTTAGTTATTAATATTTCTTGTACATTTTCCCATTCAAAGCTTTCCTATTATATTTTTCTCCTGGGCTTAAATAATAAGTACGTTTGCACATTGTGCAAAAATTTTCGTTGGACAATATAAGAAACGCACGTGCAATAACAGAAAAATAAATTATATATATACATATATGTATATATATATATTTATATATATATATATATATATATATATATATATTTGTGTATATTTATAAAAGAAACCGTTCTAGTTTTCTGCATTGTCGTTTTTCTTTAACTCAAGGCACAATGCCCTGAACCTTCTATTACCTTTGGGGTGTACCTATACATATATATAAATTTATATATATATATTAAATCTTTGTTATTACGTGTAGGGACCTTAAGGTCTATTCAATTCCGAATGATGTATGTGCATTTTTATATACCAAAGGTACAAACGTGCGAAAACTTTGGTACAAATGCATTGCCAAAAGAAAACTGCCCATTATTTATTTCTAGTATTATTTTATTATTCAGAAATTTTATTTATTTTATTTATTAATTTTATTTTTATTATTATTTGCTTTTATTTTATATTGATTTTATATTTTTGAATCGTCATACTACGGTTATCATTTTAATGCAAATTCTATCCTTTGTAATCTTTTTTAATTAAATTGATGTTATCGTTTATTATTATTACTAGATGTTAAATTATTTAACAGTTGTAATAAATATTGTAATTTAAAAAAAATGTTAATCTACATGTCAGTCATATGTGTCTGACGCTAAAAAGTTCTACATGAACCATGTCAGACATTGTTGACAGACTTATGTGAAATAAGTTATTACAACATTATATAAAATAGGAATAAAGGAGTGCTTTGGAAATTTGAAAATTTTTGTTTAATTATTCGGATTCTATTTAAAAAGACCTTTTAAATGATACCCCACATGCCATAAAAGATGTAATTTGAAACTTTTGAAGTGAAACTTCTATAAGCTCGTTTGTTACAAATTCGTAAAAAGAGTGTATATTGTGTAAACACAAATTACATAAAGCATTTTTACACTTGAAATGTTAAAAAAAATCAATAAATTTTAACATAGTGAGAAAAAAACAATCTAAAAAATTTGAAGTAAAACTTCTTTAAGCTCGTATACTACAAATTCAATAAAAGCGTATGTTATTTAGTTAATTTCAATATTCGAATTCTACTCAAAAATACCTTTCAAATGATACTCCACTTGTCATAAAATATGCAATCTAAAAAATTTGAAGTAAAACTTCTTTGAGCTCGATTACTACAAATTTTTAAAAAGTGCATATTTAGTGCACAAACCACATAACTAATTTCAATATTCGGATTCTACTCAAAACTATCTTTTAAACGATTCCCAACATGCCGTAAAAAATACAAAAGAAAATTTTTGAAGTAAAACTTTTTTAGACTCGTAAATTATAAATTCATTAAAAGTGTACATATTTTGTAGATAAACCACATAGTTAATTTCAGTATTCAGATTCTATTTAAAAAGATCTTTGAAATGCTACCCAACAAGCAATATAAAATGCAATCTAAAATTTTTTAAGTAAAACTTCTTTAAGCTCATATACTACAAATTTATTAAAAGTGTATGTATTTTGTAGACAAATCACCTAGATAATTTCAGAAATCGGATTCTACTCAAAAATACCTTTTAAACGATACCCAACATGCCATAAAAAATGCAATCTAAAAATTTTGAAGTAAAACTTCTTTAAGCTCGTTTACTACAAATTCGTAAAAAGTGTTTATTTTGTAGACAAACCACATAGTTAGTTTCAATATTCGTATTCTACTCCAAAATACCTTTCAAATGATGCTCCACATGCCATAAAATATACAATCAAAAATTTTTGAAGTAAAACTTCTTTAAGCTCATTTATTACAAAATCATTAAACGTTTACAAATCACATAGTTAATTTCAATATTCGGATTTCATACAAAATAATCTTTTAAATGATACCCAACATGCCAAAAAACTCAGTGTAAAATTTTTGAAGTAAAACTTCTTTAAGCTCGTTTACTACAAATTTGTTAAAAGTGCATATTATATGTATAAATTTATTATATATATATATATATATATATATATATCCACATTATTACCTTGCATAATACCTTTGTATTAAATTTCTTACCCTTACCCTTCGAATTTCGAAAAAATCACTTTCGATCACATTCCCACGATACCTTAACAATACCTTATAACACGTTCTGAGGTCTTTGGACCCCTTGAACATTTTCAATTCAAAAATCACACCGAAAAAAAAATAAAATAATAATATATAAGTAATCTACCCTCGATTTTTCGTAACACAATTCACACGCAATGGAAGGGATGGCCTTCGATGGCCCTATAAAAGCAGAAGGGATTTGAGAGTTAGTTTCATTCGTAAAAGAAAGTTTGTAAAGGAAACATCGTATGCCCTTAAGGGGTCAAAAAAATTTAGTTTTGAAGTTTGATATGTGTGGGTAGTTTTGGTAAAAAAATTTGGTTTAGTTAAGGATAAAATACGGCTGCAAAATGTAGTCGAAAATTTAGGGACGAGCTAAGGGCTTGTCCAAAACCCCAAAAAAAAAAATTAAAAAATAAGTGTGCCTTAAAATATAAAATTTATTTGTAAGTTTTTCTAAATTTTGAACAAGTGTTTTAAAATTTTTAAACCCTAAAATAATTTTCTGTAAATTTTAGAAACAAGTGTGTCTTCAACTACAAAACTAAAACAAATTCTTAAACAGTCTTTAAAAAAAAATTCTTAAACCCTTTAAAAAAAATTCTTAAACCCTTTAAAAAAAAATTCTTAAACCCTTTAAAAAAAAATTATAAGTGTGTTTTTGAGTTTAAAATAAGTGTGGACATTTTAAATAATGATAACTACTACTAATAATAATAATAATAATAATAATAATATTAATAATAATAATAATATTTAAAATAAAAGTGTAAAGTGACTACAGTGCCAAATTTGAAGTTTTTGATGCCGAAAATTTAAGGTAAGATTTAAATACAAATTTTGAAATTAAAGGGCATTTTTTGACGATTTGAGTTTTAAAAAATATGTAAGATATATTTTTTTTTAATTTTTAATATCATCACACAATATTAAAGACATTATTTAAGTATTTTTAGTATTTTTAAGCTACAAAATTAAGTTTTTATTTAGTTTCTCACAATTAATTTCAATTTTATGACGTCTCGTAATAATCATAATAATAAGATTTATTTACAAATTTTGAATTTAAAGGGCATTTTTTTGTCGATTTGAATTTCAAAAAATAGTCAAATTGTTATTTTTTAATTTTTAATATCATCACACAAATTTAATTAAATTAGTTAATATATTTTCATATTTTTAAGCTACAAAATTAAGTTTTTAATAAGTTTTTCACAATTCATTCCAATTTTATGACGTCTCGTAATAATCATAATAATAAGATTTATTTACAAATTTTGAATTTAAAGGACATTTTTTTGTCGATTTGAGTTTTAAAATTAGTCAGATGTTTGTTTTTTTAATTTTTACTATCATCACATAATATTAAAGACATTATTTAAGTATTTTTATTATTTTTAAGCTACAAAATTAAGTTTTTAATTTGTTTTACACAATAAATTCCAATTTTATGTCGTCTCGTAATAATCATAATAAGATTTATTTACAAATTTTGAATTTAAAGGGCATTTTTTGTTGATTTTAGTTTTAAATAATAGTCAGATGTTTATTTTTTATATGTTTTTAGATGTTTTTTATAATTTTGAAATAATTTTTTTTTAACATTTTTAAGCTACAAAATTAAGTTTTTATTCTTTTTACAATTTTATGACGTAAATTTCCCGAAATAATCACTAAATATTAAATTAAAAATTAAATTTTATGTATTTAATTAATATTATTAGTATTATAATTATAAAATAGTAAAATTTATTTAAGAATTTATTATATTAAGATATATTTATATTTAAGATTATTTTTAAGCTACAAATTTAGGTTTTTAATTTTTCATTGCAATTGATTCCAATTTTATGACGTGATCACTCTATATTAAAATAAAAGTAGAATATTAATATATTATATAAAATATGTAACAGATATTTTTGTCAATTTTATAAGTGCATAAATTTTAAATTATATTTTATAATTATTACAAGTGCAAAATTACTTGTAAACACTAAATTTGCATTTGTTTTAAACTAAAAAAAGAAGCAGCACCGTTCTAAGCACAGTCTAAGTTAGAACCTGGTACAAATATATTTGCAAGGGCGTTTAGAATGTGATTTTCACAAAGCACTTTTTAAATTTTGTATAAAATTTTGCACTGTAAAAAAACTACTGTATGTTTTCTCAAATTTCTTTTTGCAATAGAAAATACAATTTTTGCAGCTAATAATGGATGAAAAATTTATTCAAATATGCTCGTCAGTAGAGTCATTTTTTATATTCTAAATAGATTTTTAATTTACTAGTCTGTTCGTATTTTCTGTTTGAAAACGCTATAAAACAAAAGCTACTGAATTTTTTCTCACTTTTTGTTTTGCATCTGAAAGTACTATCCTTAGGGTTAATAATAGACAGTAGTTTTGTTTAAATTTGCGCGTCAGTAGAGTCCTTTGTAAAATCCTAAATTTATTTTCAATTAGCTCGTCCGACAGCACATTTTGTTTGAAAATGCTATAAAACAAAAACTACTGAATTGTTTCTAAAATTTCTTTTTGCATCTGGAAGTACAATCCTTAGGGTTAATAATGCGAAGTAATTTTGTTCAAATTTGCTCATCAGTAGAGTTCTTTTTTATATCTTAGATCGATTTTCAATTTGCTCGATCGTCAGCATTTTTTGTTTGAAAATGCTATAAAACAAAAACTACTGAATTGTTTCTAAAATTTCTTTTTGCATCTGGAAGTACAATCCTTAGGGTTAATAATGCGAAGTAATTTTGTTCAAATTTGCTCATCAGTAGAGTTCTTTTTTATATCTTAGATCGATTTTCAATTTGCTCGATCGTCAGCATTTTTTGTTTGAAAATGCTATAAAACAAAAACTACTGAATTGTTTCTAAAATTTCTTTTTGCATCTGGAAGTACAATCCTTAGGGTTAATAATGCGAAGTAATTTTGTTCAAATTTGCTCATCAGTAGAGTTCTTTTTTATATCTTAGATCGATTTTCAATTTGCTCGATCGTCAGCATTTTTTGTTTGAAAATGCTATAAAACAAAAACTACTGATTTTTTCTTCAAATTTCTTTTTGCATTTACAAGTACAACCCTTACGGTTAATAATGGAAAGTAATTTCTCGCAAATTTGATCGTCAGTAGAGTCCTTTTTTATATCCTAGGCCGATTTTTAATTTGCACGTCCGTCAACATTTTTTGTTTGAAAATGCTATAAAACAAAAACTACTGTGTATTTACCCCAAATTCGTTTTGCATTTGAAAGTACAATCTTTAAGGTTAATAATGGATAAAAAGTTTATTCAAAGTTGCTCGTCAGTACAGTCCTTTTTTATATCCCAGATCGATTTTCAATTTTCCTCATCTATCAATATTTTTTTTAAAAATGTTGTAAAACAAAAACTACTCAAGAATTTTCTTAAAATTCTTTTTGCACTTGAAAATACAATTCTCAAGGTTAATAATAGGCAATAATTTCTCGCAAATCTACTCGTCAGTAGAGTCCCTTTTTATCTTTCAGCAAGTGAATCACTAAAATAGAATCGTTGGAAACACTTCTAATTTTTATAATATTCTCATTTATTTTAAATTTTTTTGTTATTGTTTGTGTAATTTTACAATTATTCTCACAATTTAGTAAAAAAATGCCCTTATTGCAAATACTTTCTATTATAATAACATTTTTAACAAAATTTTAATCTAAAATATATTTTTAGGGCATCAACAAATCAACAAGTTACACCAAGATTTCCCAAAAATACAAATACAAATGTTATACAAATTCAAGACAAATTCAAAACCAAAACATGCAAGACTGGAAAATAATCAAATTTCAAAAAAACCTCCAAAGGAAACCAACAGATCACAGGAATACTTACAAAAAAGGATCATAATGATTCTAATACATGAAACAATAGAATTTACACAGGATTTTGCTTCAAGATAAATCAAAACCAGGATTCAAGACTTAAGAAATAGATAAAAATTTAACCCAGAAGTATCAACAATACAGAAGATTAAATCATCAACTATCAGCAATAAAATATCCTACAGAACAAATAATAACCAAGATTTTTTTAACACTTTACAGAATAATTTTGCAAATTATTAGCAAACAATAATTTCAAGAAAAATCAAGATAGAACTACAGGAAAAAAGAAATAGCCTTCAAGATAGAACCAAGGAAAAACAATACTTAATACTAACAAATCTAGTACCAGGATTTTGTAAGAGATAATTTGTTATCAAGCTCAGAAGAAACTACACTTATGTAAAATAGAAGATACATAAATTAAATTCAAGTTACATCATCACATCATTTAACATTAAAGAAAAATACAGGATTTTTTTATTATTTCTAGGCCATTAGGCTGAAATAAATAAATATAATAATAAATGCAGGATTTTTAAATAGTTATGAGAGGATTGTTGAATCCCAAAATTCCTTCTAAATTCTTGGATTTACAATACATACAGTATAGTATAAATATTATATTTATATAATTACATACTGGTTTGTTGAATTTAGATATTTAAAAATGTTATGGTGAAGATAACAAAATTTTTATGGAAGAAATAAAATTACATTGACATCTTTGATCAAATTCATCATAAAGATACTCTTGAATTTAAATTAAGAGTAACTTGAATTTCATTCAAGTTTATCTTAAAAGTTTGAAGATTTTTAGGACAAATAGGATCTTTAAAAAAATATCAAAACAAGAGTTGCATGATTTTTTTTTTTTTTTATCATGTTATTGAGTAGACACACCAAGAAAAAACACCAGAAACATGACTTTTACCATAAAAGGATCAAAGGATATAAAAAAGTTCTACAAAAACAATGATTGGGACATCAAATTATGATCTTATTTATAATATATTTATAAATTATTTTAATTATGATCCGATTTCATTTATGAATCAAATACCAAGATCTATGAAAAGACAATAAATTTGGTGAATGAAATATTTTTACTAAATTTGTTTAAAATAAACACCAGAGTTTTTAGATAAACAAGAAGTAAATAAAAACTGGAGACTCAACATTGTCTAGAAGGATTTATAAATTTTGCACAAAATGTCTGTACAAAGGATCATAAATTTGATTATTTACATATTGCAAAATTTGCTGAAGACTACTTGAATATCTTCAAAATCAAAATCTTACGAAAATCTAAGGAAAACATACAAAGTTGAATGATTGATTGATTTTTGCTTCAACATCTCCAATATAAAAATTCTGCATAAAACCTACACAAAAGTTCAAGAAAAATTGGACAAGTATTTACTGGGGTTTCCTAAGGACTTCTTCAAGATAAAAATCAAATTGTAACTATGGACATTTACATACAACATGTATCAATTCATTTTTGCTGAAGAATTCTTATTGGAAGAGATTTTCATCTCCAACCAGTTTTTGACCAGAATTTACTGCCAAAAAACCAGATTCTGCTGAAGACTTTTTAACAAGTTTTTGAGAAGAATTTGCTGTCAAGGAAATTTCTATTCTGAGACATTTACATACTATATGTATCAAATCATTTTTGCTGAAGACTTCTTCTTGGAAGAGATTTTCTTCTCCAACAAGTTTTTGATTAGAATTTACTGCAAAAAATACGATTCTGCTGAAGACTTTTAACTAGTTTCTGACAAGAATTTGCTGCCAGAGACTTCCATTCTGGGACATTTACATACAATATGTATCTACTTATCTTTGCTGAAGACTGCTTTAACACCTCTTGGGAGAAATTTTCATTTCCAACTAGTTTTTGTCCAGAATTTGCTGCCAGAAATCCAATTCTACTAAAGACTTCTAACCAGTTTTCAAAAAAAATTTGCTGCCAGAGACTTGCATTCTAGAACATTTACATGCAACATGTAATAATCGAAGAGATTTTCATCTGCAATCAGTTTTTGACCAGAATCTGCAGCCAAAAGTCCAATTCCAACATCAGGCAAGTAAATTCAAATACTAATTTAATTTTACACAACTAAATCCGAAACAAACTGTAATTGTTTAGTATTTTTAATCAAACTTCAAACCTTTTTGAGCTTGTTCTATACAAACAACATAGATAGCGCTTGGGTTTTTGCTGAAGATTAATAAATACTAAATGATTGAAAATAGTTTTTGAAAATCAAAAAATTAATAAAATTTGACATAGTTAAAAGCTAATGATTTAACATAAATAAACAAGTATTAAAATCAAAAAGCTTTTAACTAAAAAGAAACTTTGATAAAATTACAAAACTATCACAAATTTTGATGCAACATTATTACTTTCCAAATTATAATTGTATTGTTAATTTACAAAAAATTGTTACAAATAGAAATTTTGGTTGCTCTTAGTAATTTGCATCATAAATTTGTCTAAAAATTGTAATTTTATATAATATTTGCACAAATTGCAATCGAAAACTTAAACATAGACTGTCAATAAATATTTTGCAATAATAATGGACAATTTTTGAATTTTAAAATTTAATCAAAATTATATTTGTTTGCAATATATTTATTGATTTTTACGAACAAAAAAGGGTTCTTACATTCATTTACTTTGCAAAAGCGTATTTTTTGGTTAAAATAAATTACAACAATGTTTTGTATAACAAATTTTTCCAAAAAAAACATTTTTGCTAGAGTAAATATTCATATAAGATCAAATAGCCCAAAAAATTAATCGATAAATCAATTCTTTATTGATTTAAATTATTGGTAAAAAAATGGATTAAATTTTGGAAAAAAAACGAAAGAAAGGAGTTTGTTAAAGCTAATTTTGTTATAAAACGTTATTTAACAGTTTAAAACAATTATATTATTAACAATCAATTCATTAATAATAAAAATGTTTACTTCATACAAATCAAAATTCTGCATACAAAATTTCAATATAAAAAATGAATATTTGAAGTACAAATTCTTTAAAGTTTTTATTTTTTGATTGATTGTTTAATAAATTGTTTAATAAATGTTAAAACAAATTAAACGTTTTTAATACAAAAAAAACATGATTTTTTTATCGTTAAAGTTACTCGTTAAATTTGTTATTAAAAAGTTCCTATCGTTATGTAGTTACATAGGTTTCTTTAAATTGTTAAATTTGTTATTTGTTAAATTTGTTAAATTGTTAAGAGTCACTTGTAAAAAGTTACCTTTAATGTCTTTGGCCTAATTGTTTTTGTTAAAGTTATTTGTTACTAAAATTAACTGCTAAAATGTTAAATACCCCTGAACACTGCGCAACCACTAACTCATTTTTTGAATCAAAAAGCGTTTTTTTAGGTTAAATTTACGTTTTGAAGTTAATTTTTGTCCAAAAAAATTTTTTTGGCGTTGTTTTGTTACGTACTAACTGTTAAAGTTAATTGTTGACAAATCGTTAAAGTTATTTGTTAAATTTGTTAAATAATTCCTTACGGCATTACAATTGTTAAAGTTTTTTGTTATTACGGGTTTGTTGTTAAAGTTATTTGTTATATATTTGTTAAAGTTACTCGTTATTTTCTTGTTAAGTTTCCCCAAAAAAAGCGTCACAAATAGTTAAAACCAAAAAATAGGCGTTTTTGTTAAGTTTGCATTAATTCATTTGATTTTTATCGATTTTCATTTTAAGTTTCTTTATTATTAACAAATGCACATTTTTTAATGTATGTTTTTTTTAAAAATAAGTTTTAATTTTCTATGTTTTCTAAATTTTCTTTAGACCCATAGAAACGGCATGATTTATTAATGAAAAAAAATTTTAAGTCTTTTGTTAGAAATTAACATAGACTTGTATGTATATATATTTGTTTATATTAATTTTAAGTTAGTAATTGATGAAAATAGTAAATCCCAAATTAAACTCGAATACGAAATGAATGCTGAATGTTTTCACAAATTAAAAAAAAATCTTTCACGAAATATTTTAATATTATTAACAAACGTTTGAGTATATTTTTATATGTAGTTTATTATTTGTAGTTAATTTGTAGTTAGTTATAAATAATCCTGAATACTAAGCAACCAACAATACACTGCCTGAAACCAAAATTTAGCAAATCTTAAAAAAAAAACATAATTTTTTTTTTGTTTTGTTGACTGTTATCAAACGTTGTTATTTTATTTATAAGTGTTAGATTTTTTTTGTTTTTACCGAAGTGTCGTCATACTTTTCAAAAATCTAATTTATTTTTCTAATTCTTATTTTCCATATACATTTTTTTACAATTTTCTGAAATTTGTTTCCTATTTTTATCTAAATGTTTCAATTTTGGTTACAATTCTTAATTTACCGAAATTTAATTCAGTTCAGAATTTTTTTAAAGATTTTTTCAATTTTTTTGATTTTAAGACGACTCATGTTATCTTATGTATCTATTTTGTTGTTATCTGTTATCTATTTCTGATAGATTGTTTTCTATTTGTTATAGATTTTGTTATTTGTTACATCATTATCTGTTACATGAATTAATTGTTATATGTTATTTGTTTACTTAAGTAACATAAATTATTTTTTTTTTGTTTCTGAACTAACATCGAACCCTCTACTAACACAATACCACACTTTTTGTTTATATTTTATTGTATTAAACATTATCAACATTCACAACCTAAAATTAGTCCAAGATTTAAATTTTTATAATTTTAAATATTAGCAATTTTTTGCAATTTTTTATTCTACAAAATTCTGTTATTTTCTAAAACTATCTTTAACATTATTAACTGTACAATATTTTTGCCACCTTCAACAAAAATCCCTAAATAATTGCTAACGCCATCTCTTTTCCGTTTTCACACTTTATCTGTTACAAATGTTATTTGTTACAAATGTTATCTGTTATAAAATTTATCTATTACAAACGTTATCTGTTACAAATATCAATTTTATTTAATTCAAAGAACAATCTCAATATTTTTTCCCACTTCATTACATTGTCTGTTACAAATTTTTACCTTGTTACAAAATATTGTTATTTGTTACAAATTCATATAACAAAAATTGGCCACCCATTACAGACTATTTTGTTATTATTTTGTCTGTTTATTACAATATTTGTTACAAATCGTTACGTTTTCTGTTGACCACTGTTACAATTTCTCATTTCTGTTACCCATCGTTTTGTTATTTGTTACAAACAGTTCCGTTATTTATTATAATCTGTTTTGTTAGTTAGACTATTCATTAAAAATTAATTTGTAACTGATTTGTTTGTTTGTTACAAATTGTTACATTTTTTTGTTGACTATCATTACATTTTCTTTTACACATCGTTACGTTATTTGTTACAAATTGTTACGTTTTTTGTTAACTATTGTTACAATTTCTGTTACCCATCCTTACAAATATGGTTACCCTTTTCTACAATATCCGTTATTCATCGTTTTGTTATTTGTTATGAACAACATTGTTATTTGTTACAATCTGTTATGATAGTTGTTACAATACATTTCAATTATTTGTTGCAAACCTGTTCCGTTAATTGTTATGAAATCTGTTATTTGTTGCAAACTGCTGTTTACGTTACTTGCTTTAATCTGTTACAAAATTGTTAGGTTGTCTGTTACAAAAATGTTAAGTTTTCTGTTACAAAAATGTTAAGTTTTCTGTTACAAACTTGTTAAGTTTTCTGTTACAAACTTGTTAAGTTTTCTGTTACAAACTTGTTAAGTTTTCTGTTACAAACTTGTTAAGTTTTCTGTTACAAACTTGTTAAGTTTTCTGTTACAAACTTGTTAAGTTCTCTGTTATAAATTGTTACGTTTTTTGTCACAAAATTGTTAAGTTTCTTCTTACAATATTGTTACAAACTGTTACACAAACTGTCAACAAAATTGTTGAGTTTCTCGTTTACAAATTGTTAAGTTTTCCCTCAAAAAATCATCCTGTTTTTGTTACAAACTTGTTCCACTGTTATAAACTGTTTTCTGTTATAAATTGTTACAGTTCTTGTTTGTTAACAATTGTTACGTGTTTTGTTATCAACAGCTACGTTTTCTGTTACAAAATTATGTTATGTTTTACAAAACGGTTACTTTTTTGTTACAAAATTGTTAAGTTTCTGTTATAAATGGTTACGTTTTCTGTTATTGACTGTTAGATTTTCTGTTACTGTTACGTTTTCTGTTATAAATTGTTGCAGTTTTTTGTTATTAACCTGTTACGTTTTCTGTTACCGTTACAGTTTTTTGTTACTAATTGTTACAGTTTTTTTGTTACTAATTGTTACGTTTTTCGTTACAAATTGTTACGTTTTCTTTTACAAAATTAATTTGTTACAATCGTTATCTGTTACAAAATTTTACTTTTATGAAATTTTGCCATTACAAATGTCATCTGATACAAATGATATTTGTTACAAAATATTGCTGTTACAAACGTCACCTGCTCAACAAATAATGTTTGTTGTTAAAAAATGTTGCCCTTACAAAATTTTGCTGTTACAAAGTTACTTTGTATACTTTTGTTGTTACAAACGTTATCAGTTACAAACGTTAATTGTTACAAACTGTTCATATTGTTTTCTGCTATAAACAGTTTTTTGTTACAAATTGTTCACATAATTTTCTGCTACAAAGCATTACATTTTCAGTTACAAAATTCTTCTAGTATTCATTACAGAATTATTCTTTTTTGTTACAAAATATTACATCCCCTGTTATGAACTGTGACGTATTCTGTTACAAACTGTTACATTTTTCTGTTATAAACTAATACGATTCATATTACAAATTACTACTTTTTCTAATCCAAAAACTGTTACGTTTTCCATTACAAATTGTTGCATTTTCTGCTACAAAATTATTTCATACTTTGTTACAAAATGTCACGTTCTCTTTTATAAAAACTTTTTGCCGATGTTTCTGTTACAATTTTAGGCCCTTATTCCAAGTCGTATTTTTGTAACCAGCTATTTTGTTGTCTGTTATAAAGCTGTTACAAAAATCAATAATTATTCTGTTACAATTTGTACAAATTGGTACAATTTCTGTTAGACAAAATCATAACCGAGGCTGTTATAATTGTTACGATCATTTTTTGTTATAAATCTGTTGCACCAAAAAAGTTGTAGGATTATTTTGTAGATTAGCTGAAAAAATAGTAGTATTACATTTTTTTTAAATTTTTAGAACCAGAATTTATTTTTGTACGAGTTTTTACAACAAAATTTTTACTGTTTTAAATTTTATTGGAATTTTGTAACAATGAAGTTTTATTTTTTAAAATTCGTGTCTCAATTTTTCACTAGATTTTTAGTAGTTCATTTATTATTCGTATTATATTATTTGGCACTACTAATAGTTTAAAATATTTATAAATAATGCATATCGTCATTATTTATACATAAAAAATATACTAACTAACTTCCTTACTAACAAAATAGTTAATATAAAAATATTTCGTGAATTTTCTTCAACAATAATATCAGTAATTAAATTATTAAATACAAAGGTGAAAACTTTCAGCAACTCATAAAAAACATCATTTCAATACTAATTTGTATTACATAAAAATATGAGCGCGTCGACCCGGACGCCAAAGCAAAAACCGGGTCGTCGCCATATATTTTTTTATTTGGGATCAAAAATACAAAAAAAAATAATTACGTGTGTCAATGTGTAGAATTTAAATATATTATAAGTTGTGTTTTTACAAAACAATATATACAAGGATGAAAATCCGGTGACTTGTATATATTATAAATGTTTATTTTATGTAATATGTTTTTATATGTGTGTGCCTTTTAGCTTTAAGTTTGATAAACAAAATCTTGTTCCAAAATTTGAATAATTTATTATCCATTATATTTTTAATCACTACAGTCCATAATTTTAAAAAAGTTTTGTAATAACCCACAAAAAACAGAGCCTGTACAAAAATAGACCGAAAAAAAAATATTTTGACAGTTACAAAACAAAATAAAAATGTAATGGATGAAACAAATTCAAATTTTGGAATGACAATTTTGGTAAAAATCACCCTGGAGTGCATTTTTGACACAATATCCATTCATTTGGTGCATGAAATAAATTTTTTGAAAAATATTTTTCATGGGTTAAATGAATTTTTTACTAAGTTCTGCCAAAAATGCACTCCAGCTTTTAGTTTTAAGACAGAATATTTTTTATATAAAAATTCAAAACCCAAAAAAAACTTGTGACTAAAAATATGTGTTTGTTAACTTTTTTAAGAAATTATTTGTTAAGTCGATCTAGTTATATTGAATTAATGTAAATTTAATACTAAGTTGGCTTTCACGTGCCTTTTTGCGGATTTGTGAGCGTTTTTTTCTTCAGATACGTTTATTCGATAAGTTTTGTTTTATAATAGTTTAGTTTATAAATTTTAATTTAGATTTTAAGACTAAAAATTTGAAAAACCAGAAAAAAATTATAAAAAATTACATGAAAAATACCAAAAACTAGCAACTGTATATAAGTTTGTGTGTGTACGTGTGTGTGATGAAAAATATTTTTTTTAAATAAATATGACATTCAAAAATTATGTGGTGTGTTTTTTGTTTGATTTGATTTGTTTTACAGATTTTTCAGGATTTATTTAAAATACTTGTGTTACTTCAAAATTTTCAAAATTGTTTGAATTTTTTTTAATTCATTGATTTTTGTATTAATTTCCTAAAAATTCTTTTAGTTCTTATCTATACAATGCAGCAGTATTATTGAAATAATATCATTTGTTTATTTTATTTGTTAAATTTGTTTTTGTTTTTTTTTTTTATGGAAGACATCGGCGCGACGACCCGAGCAACCGGGTCGTCGTAATATTTAATTTTTTATTTGCAAAATAAGGGTGGTTGACTTTTCTTCTACCGTTTTTTGAATTTTTATCCCATTCTCGATTCTTTTATAGTTTATTTATATTTTTACCTAATTCGCATAAAAATTTTGCTTAAAATTTTTATTTTATTTAATATGGTTTTTAATTCTTAATTTAATTAAATCATAATTTAAAAATACTAAATTAATTCAACTCAGATTGCTTTTTTTTAATTGATTGTATAATATTGTTTATTGTTTATTCTTAAAAGATCAAACTTCAATTTGCTCGTCAGTAGAATCACTTTCTGGTCTTTTAGATTAAAATAAAGTTCGCTCGTCAGTAGAGTCTCCTTTTTATTAACGATAAAATGAAATTCTGATTTAGCTCGTCATTAGAGTCCTTTTTATGATTTTTTTTTCTTAATTTGCTCGTCAGTAGAGTTCATTTAACGTTCAAGATTAAAATTAAGTTTGCTCGTCAGTAGAGTCCCTTTCTGGTCTTTTAGATAAAAATAAAGTTTGCTCATCAGTAGAGTCCTTTTTTCTTAAAACGACTTTTTTACATAATTATAAATTTAAATTAGCTCGCCAGTAGAGTCTTTTTTATCATTTTTTTTCATTTGCTCGTCAGTACAGTCCTTTTCTCCCCTTATAGATTAAAATTAAGTTTGCTCGTCAGTAGAGTCCTTTTTATCATTTTTTTTATTTGCTCGTCAGTAAAGTCCTTTTTATCATGTTTATTAATATCCTTCCATAACCTTCCAAATCAAAATTAAGTTTGCTCGTCAGTAGAGTCCTTTTTTATCTACAATGAAATGAAATTCTTTTACTCTAGATTTTTTTGTCTAAAAAAAACGTTCCTAGAGTTAGCTCGTCAGTAGAGTCTTTTTCATATTATTTTCTTAATTTGTTCTGAAATACTCCTGATCGCATGGCAAATAACTAAACATTTTCACAATTTTCAATACCAAGTACAAGCATAAGAGAGCGTTGCCATGACAACGCTATTTTATGAGTTCTGTTACGGCAGAATTGCCCCATGAATTTCAAATAATTCATATCTTTGTAGTATGATAGTAATTAATGTCTCCTTCGGATTTCGCCTCTGTTTTATTGTCAGTTTCTGTCAGTATTTTGTATACATTTCCGACGTCTACGGAAAATATTGAACCTGGAAATGTTGTGTTCGATGTATTTTCTATATTACAACGAAAGCGTGCGCAGACTGCGAACAATGCGCATGCCCAGAACTCAACAATCTCCATACAAACAACTGTTCTTAAATACTATACTAGACTCAGGGCTAGGGCAACATTTTCCAATCCACTCGGAATACCTTTAATCACTCATAAATTAATTTATTTTTTATTGATTAAGTCGATTATTTACACATATCGGGAAGTTCATGTAACTTGCCTCAAAGCAAAATACCAATACCAATTAGTTGATATTTTGCTTAGACAAAGCTGTTAAAATTTTGGTATGTTTAAAACACTAGAAATCTTAAAAGATGTCAGAAAATAGATAAGTTAATCAAAATCGATAGAACTGATTGAAACATTTAAATAACATTATGGTTTATTCATCCAAGTCTTAATCTGCCTCAATTTATAATTGTATTCTAATTTACTTGTAACGTTGTGTAGTGTCTTTTTACTCTGCCTAATCGACTGTTATATATTCTGATCATCGATTTTTTGATTTCATATAATTTGGATTGTTTCTTTAAACGATAGGATTAAAAAAGTTGTCCTAGCCGTGCATCTACTATATATAGTAAAATGTATTGTACGATGTAGGTGTGTACTATGGAGTACTATATGGGCTAAACACTCGCAAAACTGTCGGCTGCATTATATCATCGGTGTTCCAGTGACGGCAGAATATAATATATATATTAATTATTTAATATGAACAAAACAGCACTCAGATTTGTTTAACACAACTTTATTTTATGATTACAGACGTTTCGAGACCATGGTGTGTCTCATCTTCAGTGTAATTTCAAAAACAGTTACTTATATACTACACATTCTTTAATAATTTATTTAAATTTTATTTAATTTTTGGTATACAAAAAACACCAACTATTCCTTGCAATGCTTGACACAGTACTAAAGAACATATAACACTTATAGAAATATTCTAAACAAATTTGAAGTACTTATATAGATGGAGACAGAGAGGGTATCATTATAATGTAAACAAAAGGAGTGCTATCGCATACAAAAATCGATAAAAATGAAAAAACAAATTAATTTATTGAAAAGAATAAGATAAATGAAAAAATTTATAAATTATTAATGATGTTTATATAAGTGTCATGTAAAATATTTGTGTCGGTTCTTAGATTTATGCTATTGTTAGTCCGAACTATTAACATTGATTCTGCCATGCTCCGTTTAAATAAGTCTTTCTCATGGAATAAAATTTGGGGATTGTCAAAATCAAACTTATGGTTGTTGATATTAGCATGATCCACAAGTGTACTTTTAAATTTTTTGTTATCTATTTTTTCACATTGTAATTCATGTTGCCTGAGTCTCTTTTCTAAGTTCTGGCAGGTCTGAGACTCAGGCAACATGAATTACAATGTGAAAAAATAGATAACAAAAAATTTAAAAGTACACTTGTGGATCATGCTAATATCAACAACCATAAGTTTGATTTTGACAATCCCCAAATTTTATTCCATGAGAAAGACTTATTTAAACGGAGCATGGCAGAATCAATGTTAATAGTTCGGACTAACAATAGCATAAATCTAAGAACCGACACAAATATTTTACATGACACTTATATAAACATCATTAATAATTTATAAATTTTTTCATTTATCTTATTCTTTTCAATAAATTAATTTGTTTTTTCATTTTTATCGATTTTTGTATGCGATAGCACTCCTTTTGTTTACATTATAATGATACCCTCTCTGTCTCCATCTATATAAGTACTTCAAATTTGTTTAGAATATTTCTATAAGTGTTATATGTTCTTTAGTACTGTGTCAAGCATTGCAAGGAATAGTTGGTGTTTTTTGTATACCAAAAATTAAATAAAATTTAAATAAATTATTAAAGAATGTGTAGTATATAAGTAACTGTTTTTGAAATTACACTGAAGATGAGACACACCATGGTCTCGAAACGTCTGTAATCATAAAATAAAGTTGTGTTAAACAAATCTGAGTGCTGTTTTGTTCATATTAAACAATTAATATTCGTTCCACTCATATCATAAAATTCTATAATATATATATATATATATACGTATATACAGGGCCGGTCCTGCCTTGCATGCGATGCATGCAAAAAATGCGGGCGCACGCCTTAGGGGGCGCCAAAACGAGTTTCGAAAATTAAATTTATAATATATTATTTATATTTTTTATTATTTATATAAAAACTAGAATACTTAATAAATTTAAATAAACAATCTAACTTACATAGGCATACGTAGACACAAAAAGCATATTTATTTTGCAATGTGATATCAGTAGAAACAATTAACCCATTAATAAGTCTGCAAATTAGTAAATAACAGCTCTGTTTATTGCTTAATCTACTTATTAATTTTTTTTGTTTGAAGTTACCGTGAAATCAAAAAAGAAATTATCTAGAGTTCAATCCCGTAAGCGCAAATCTGCGAAAGATTAAATTAACTATTGGGCATTATTGACGAAAAAGCAAGCTGATTTCGTTGAAACGGAACTTTTTAAAAAATATAACCAAGTTATATTCGGGAAAATGAAGAATGAGGAGCCTGCGCTTAGAAAATGACATGTTTATTCCGAGAAATTGAAGTAACTTTTGTTTTTGTTGCAAATGTTTCTCATCTGATGAACTTGGAATGTTGAAGACATGCGTAGTTAGGGTTATGGAAATGGAACATATATGAAAAATGTAAGCAAATTTTACTTTGGAACGAAAATCTTAAGGCTTTTTTTATACCTAGTGATGAGTATACTCTAAATTTAATAATTATTAACTATTCAGAAATAATACATATCAAATATAATCAGTTTTTTTCAATATTGTTCAAGAAATTACACATTTCTTTGCATTTTTTACCGATTTTTGGACAATACTTCTAGAATACGTTAACAATTGATCACAATCACATTTGAAACAATCTGATACTCTGAATATGACGGAAAAGCAAGGATGATTACAATTCGGGTCTTACGATATCAATGAGAAGTTTACGACGCAAATTTGGATATTGTAAATAATGAAAAATTAAATTAAATTAAAATTAAAAAAATCCAATATGAAAAACGAGTGTTATGATTGAAAATGAAAAGCTAGTTTTTTTAGCTCTCTTGGCATGATTTGCTCAATAGAATAAATCGCATAAAAATCAGTACAATGTTTTAAAACCCAAATATTAATATTGCACGAAAATTAAAAAATATTTGATTATAATCAACCTGCGAATCGCCTCGATTTTTAAAATAAATTTCAAATCAATGTATTTTATACGTTTTTAGATTATATCTAATTTTTGTGTACTAAATCCAGAATAATCAAAAATTAATTTAAAAAAACATGTAAATATTTAATTTTAATGATAAACTGTTAAGTGTTAAGTTAAAATTAATAGGGGGGGGGGCGCTAGAAAAAAAGTTGCATGCGGGCGCTAAGTACCCCAGGACCGGCCCTGCGTATATATATATATATATAAATATATATATATATACAGTGCTGGATTTACAGTAGGGGCAATCGGGGCTACTGCCCAGGGCGGCAAATTTTTGGGGGCGGCAAAATTTGAAGAGTGAGAAAAAAAATTCTATGCAATATAATTAACTTTTTTTAACAACGTTTTTAATTTCAAGAAATATAATTAACAAAACATAATTCGATTGCAATGCAAAATTTGGGTTGAAATAACCGATTATTAAAATTTATTATTTTGCCTTGCTTCCCACTCCAAACGTAAATTATCAAATTGGTTAATAAGTTATCAAATTTGGCAATTTGGTTAATATAAAGATCCGTAAACAAGCTGAAAGTTTAAGGAAAATATGTCCTTCAGTTCTCGAGCCCTTTTAATATGAGGAATTTGTGCACTAGTGACGCATGGCATTGTGCCTTAAGACAAATTACTGAAACTTTACGTACTGAAAACTACATTTTATAAAAAACTTTAAAATTTTTTGAAAAATGAAAAAAATTGACTTAAAATCACATTTTTTGTATTTTGAAATTTTTTGAAAATTATGAACTTTTTGCAAAGCAATCAAGCTGTCTAGCTGTTTCAGAGAAGAAATATCAAAACTCAATTACCATTTTTTGAAACTGCCTGTATTCCCCATCAGTACAAATCTAATATTTTTTTAATTATTCAAGTCGGTTTCGAGAACACGGATCAACCGATTTAAATGATTCAATTCATATTGATAAGGAGACGTGCTGATTAGTTATTGGCCAAGGCGGGTCCAACTGTTTTGAAGATACGGGCCAAAATGCCAAAAATGATAATTCAGTTTTTGAGAAAAGCGTTCGTCAATATCATCCAAAAGAAATTACATGTATTGACGGAATAAATAACTGCTTAAATTTGTGAGAGGTAGGTTCAGTGGTTTCGATGATCCAATAAAAAAATTTGAAAAAAGTGATCATTACACATACGCACATCAAATTATCAGATATTTTATAGATATTTTAATAAGTATACATTTTGTTTACATATATATGCCTTATGTAACATACTTTATCCGTTAAACTGCGATACGGCGCTTACGCGCATCTTTATTTTGTCTCTACGCAGGTAAAGCAGCGCGATTGCTTTAAAAAAAGGTTTGAAAGTTCGTAATATTTCAGGGATGGGGCGGCATTTTTGTGATTGCCCCGGGGCGCCAAATTTCTAAATCCGGCTCTGTATATATATATATATATATATATATATATTAAATTTTTTATATAATTTTGATGTTGAAATATGTGATATTCAGTTTTCAGGGCAATACATCAATTAAAAAATTTGTATGACTTTAAAACATTTTTATTTATTCCATACGTTTCGACACATTGTTTTGTGTCATCTTCAGTGGACTATGCAATTGAATTAATCCTAATTATTTCATATTATAAATGTTCACAATGCACAATCTTAATTATTTCATATTATAAATGTTCACAATGAACAATCCTAATTATTTCATATTATAAATGTTCACAGTGCACTAAAAAAAACTAATCCTTGTCATTTTAAGTTGAACAATATATAAACTTTTGACTGACTGAAATCTCAGTCAAAAATTTATATATTGTTCAACTTAAAATGACAAGGATTAGTTTTTTTTAGTGCACTGTGAACATTTATAATATGAAATAATTAGGATTGTTCATTGTGAACATTTATAATATGAAATAATTAAGATTGTGCATTGTGAACATTTATAATATGAAATAATTAGGATTAATTCAATTGCATAGTCCACTGAAGATGACACAAAACAATGTGTCGAAACGTATGGAATAAATAAAAATGTTTTAAAGTCATACAAATTTTTTAATTGATGTATTGCCCTGAAAACTGAATATCATATATATATATATATATATAATACACTCCATGTGATAATCGATACTTCAGCTCAGATTTATAAATTCACTCATTGATAACCCTTGACATCCTTTAATTAAAATTGCACACTTTTTTGCCGATTCCTTGATAATTATTATTGTCTCATTAATATTAATTCAGAAACTAAAATTGCTGATAACAGTATTTAAAATATTCATACTAAAAATATGTAACATTTTATTCACGATACTCTAGCCTCCCTTTACAACTGACATTTTAATTAATAATCGCTCATTTTTTTTAAATTTATACATAATAACTTTATTCGTGATATAACAAATAAAAATCAAAACATAATGAATTAATGCAACAGTTATTTATAAAAATCTATAAAGTTAAAATATATAATTGTCAACTACAAAATTTCAATATCAGGCTTGTGAACAGTTTTTGTAATTTTTAATTACTGTAACAAATCTTTTTTGTTTAGGAGTGTAATTATAAAAAATTACTAATGTACAAATTAAGCCTATACAATTTTATTAAAAAAAAATTTCATCATAATTTTTATACTGAATTTGCTTCAAATTTTATAATACATATTCAAAATTACTAAATTCATATTATAAGTACATATAATTAGTCCCTATAAATGAGAAATACTACTTTTTTTAATTAATTCATAAGTTTACTAGTAATTTTTTTTAAATATTAATTTTCTTCCCGTAGGGTAAGATATTGTAATCGTCTAAAAATCTAAAATGACAATTTTTGCATATCATTACGTTTCAGAGTTTACTGAGCATTTTGGCATACCTCAGAAAAAATTGATGTGTGTATATGTATGGATACAATTTTTCGTCCACGTTTTACGGATTAACCGATTTGAATGATTCATTTACCATTTGATTTCTTTTGAAAGGGAGATGTGAAGATTAGTTTTTGGCAAAGGCAGGTCCAGCCGATACGGAGCAAAGAGTGCAGAAAATACAAATCGAGTTTTTGAGAGAACGGAGCATCCGATTTGAATGATCTAAAAAACATTCAATTTGTAATGATTGGGAGAAGAGGTGATTAGTTTTTGGCAAAGACAGGTCCCGCCATCTCGAAGATACAGAGCTAAATGTGCAAAAATGGCAGTTTTTGAGAGAACTAAGCGTCCGATTTAAATGATTCAAAGAACCTTCTGCTTGTATTGACAAAACAATTGCTTTTGAGGATAAAAAATTATTACATCTTTTTTTATTTTTCATAAAATATTTTTGTAATTTTGGATTAAAAATTCACAAAATTACGCAGGCTAAGCACAGTCTAAGCGCTACTCTGGTACAAATGTTTAGCCAAGTGCGTTTAGACTGTTTATGTACTAGAGTACTTTTGTGAGAAAACTTTTGTGTTTTAATTTTGTGAGATTAACTATTGAAAAATGTGAAAATGCCGCCAAACTAATCACAGTATAAGTGAAAATGTCGCACAGAATTATTTGCAAATGCGTTTAGACTTTGACTATACGGGAGCACTTTTTCAATTTTGTGCAAATTATTAGGCAACTATTTTTTTTTAAATTGAATTCGAAATGAAATGGCGATTGCTAATGTTCTGGGGATAAATTGATTTATGATTCACATTTGATTTGCTCAGATATAACAAGATAGCAAAAATAATGAAAGTTACAGTATTTGTAATAATGTGTTTGAAAACGTTGAAAATTTCTCGAATATTTCATTACGGTACGGGAAGTTCCAGCAATTTGCCTTAAGGCACGATGCCATACACCACTAGTCTTATATCAAGTTGCTTCTATATACGTTTCAGACAGTTTATACAACTTGCCTCAAGGCAAAATCCCACTCACGACTACTTTCTGTTATATATTTGTTATAAATTTGTTATAAATTTATTACAGAATATAGATATTATAATACAGAAATTCATTAAAGGTTATTATAAGGTTATGTGTTTCTTGACGTACAGATAGAGACTGTCCCTTGTGTTGGATTGTAGAGGTCCTCTGTCCACCCGAAAATATTAGGTTGTCAAATATCTCCCTTATCTTTTTTGCTATTGGTTTATAATACAAAAAGGCGGAAGGGAGATATTTGACAACCTAATATATAGTCCATAGAATGTAAGGTGGAACTCGAGAGATGTAGAGTCCATAGAGTGATAAATGTGGAAGCATGTGTTGTAATTGAGAAAATAAACTTCGCTAATGAGAACTCACACAGTTTCAATATATGGTTACCATATATTTCAATATATGGTAACGAAGAATAGTAAATTTTAATGTTTCTTGGGCAGTGGTCAGCAAGCAAAGAGACCTTATCTCTGTTTCGAATCTCTTAGCTGTCTTAGTGGTGGAAGCGGAATTAGATCCTAGCCGAGTTTCAGTGCTCGAAGAGGATTATGATCCTTTTATACATAAAGTTGCCAGATGGTATAACACTAGTTACATAGCTGGGCATCGTTAATCAAATAGTTAACTTCGTTAATCGTTAATCCGCTACAAAAAAAGTTAACTTCGTTAAACGTTAAAGCGTTACATTTCGGAAGAATTAACGCAAGTTAACGTTAATCGTTAATCCGTTAATATGTGTAAAATTACATTTTTATATCGTTGCGTTAGTGAACTTAAAAAACTTATTAACTTCCCGTAGGGCAAGTTATAGTAATCGCAAAAAAATCGAAAATGAAAATTTGTATATATCTTTACGTTTCAAAGGTTCCTGAACATTTTGGCATACCTTAGAAAAAATGGATGTATGTGTGTGTGTGTGTGTGTGTGTGTTGGTATGTGCGGATACAAATTTTCGTCGACGATTTCGGGAACACGGATCAACCGATTTGAATAATTCAAAAAACATTCGATTTGTATTGATAAGGAGACGTGCTGATTAGTTTTTGGCGAAGGCAGGTCTAGCCGTTCCGAAGATACGGGACAAAAAGTGCCGAAAACGGTAACTCAGTTTTTAAGAGAACGGAGCGTCCGATTTGAATAATTCAAAAAGCATTTCACTTGTATTGATAAGATGAGGAATCGATAAAATTTTCATAAAGGTAGGTCTAGCGGTTTCGGAGATATGGAGAAAAAAGTAAAAAAATGAGCCATTTGGCGGTAAAAATGATCATTAGACATATGCACATCAAATTATCAGATACTTTATAGAGATTTTAACAGTAAGTATACATTTTGTTAACATTCCTATGGGTTCCGTACCAATGCTTATGCGTTAGACAGCGACGCGGCGCTTACGCGCTTTATATTTTGTCCCTATACAGTTAAAGCAGTACGATTGCTTTGAAAAAAAGTTCAGAACTTCCACAATATGTCAAAATAAAGAAAAAAAATCTTTTTTTACAAAAAAAAAAATTAAAAAAAAATTTTTTTTTTTTAATTTTTTTTTCAAAACAAAAGTTATTTTTTGTCCAATTTATAGTTTCTCAAAAATCTTATTTTTCCAAAGTAATTTTTTTTCAAAAATGTTAATTGTTTTTAAAAAAATAATAATTTTAGGTACGGCAAGTACCAGCAATTTGCCTTAAGGCACAACGCCTTAATTGCCTTAAGACAGAATTCCACTTACAGCTAGTTCCTTAAAGAGTTTGTAGCTCTTTGGTTTTTCTATAGACTGAGTGACAGAATTGAAAAAGTCTTCCTTCTCGTCATCATCGTTGTTACTCGCATTGCTCCCTCCGCCACTTAAACTATCTCTGTCATTCGAATTTTTCGCTGCTTCTTGCCATAAGGCATCTTCTACCTTTTTTTCCGTGCATTTTCTTACTGCATTCCTCTCTACTGCTGTCATACGTTTCCAGCCACATTAACCGAAACTTTGGATGAAATGTCGCGGCAAGTTGGCACTGTTCATCATTCAGGAGTGGTCCAAATCTTTTCTCTATGCCGTTTAATAAGGCATTGGCTAAAGCCTATGGCTAAAGCTGTGTCGTGCGGTAAATAGTAGGCATTGGATTAACGATTAACGGACTTCTCGCATTTTAACGGAAGTTAACGTGTCCGTTAACATTTTTAAAAGTTAACTTAAAAGTTAATCCGTTAATCAAAATGTTAACTTCGTTAATTAACGATTAACGGATTAACGAGTTAATGCCCAGCTATGACTAGTTATAATTTACGATTTCGCCTACGCCACTGTCTTCTATGTACATTTGAACTTTACCACCGGCTGCGAGAGCGAGCGAGACGGCGCTCTACAAGAATGAAAATGCCGCCTTTCGCGCGCATGCCGCCGTCTCATAGGAAGTAAAATCAGTTGTGTACATCGAGTAGTACATCGGATTGATAGTGAGGACGGACAGCTGGCCGGGGCTTGATAGAAGATTGTCAAAAAATCCTCCTTGAAAAAGGATTTTGGGAAAAAGACACTAGTGGAAAATGTTTGGTTAAAGTGTGGTTCGTGTGCCTCCGGTTGTGGTAATGCATGGTTTTGTCTCGGGTGTAAGGACCTCCATGCGGTTTTACTAGTAAGTTTGTGTAATAAGAATCCGATTGAGGATTGTAAGAATCCTCCTAGAAAAAGGATTTTGGGAAAAAGACACTGGTGGTAAAGGTTAGACTGAAGTGTGGTTCGTGTGCCTCCGGTTGTGGTAAAGGATAGTTTTGTCTCGGGTGTAAGGACCTCCATGCGGTTTTACTAGTAAGTTTGTGTAATAAGAATCCGATTGAGGATTGTAAGAATCCTCCTAGAAAAAAGATTTTGGGAAAAAGACACTAGTGGTAAATGTTTGGTTAAAGTGTGGTTCATGTGTCTCCGGTTGTGATAATGGCTAGTTTGGTCTGGGAGGATTGTCAAGTTGTGTAAGGACCTCCATGTGGTTTTACTAGTAAGTTTACGTTTATACTAGAGGATAGTTTTTGTGATTTTTGTGCAAGTGTAATGATAAACAAACTAGCTGTAAGTGGAATTCTGTCTTAAGGCAATTAAGGCATCGTGCCTTAAGGCAAATTGCTGGAACTTCCCGTACCAAAAATTATTATTTTTTTTAAAACGACTAACATTTTTGAAAAAAAATTACTTTGAAAAAATAAGATTTTTGAGAAACTATAAATTGGACAAAAAATTAGTATTTTTTGAAAAAAAAAATTTTAAAAAAAAAAATTTTTTTTTTTAAAAAATTTTTTTTTTTTGAAAAAAAATTTTTTTTTCTTTATTTTGACATATTGTGAAAGATCTGAACTTTTTTTTCAAAGCAATCGTACTGCTTTAACTACATAGGGACAAAATATAAAGCGCGTAAGCGCCGCGTCGCTGTCTAACGCATAAGCATTGGTACGGAACCCATAGGAATGTTAACAAAATGTATACTTACTGTTAAAATCTCTATAAAGTATCTGATAATTTGATGTGCATATGTCTAATGATCATTTTTACCGCCAAATGGCTCATTTTTTTACTTTTTTCTCCATATCTCCGAAACCGCTAGACCTACCTTTATGAAAATTTTATCGATTCCTCATCTTATCAATACAAGTGAAATGCTTTTTGAATTATTCAAATCGGACGCTCCGTTCTCTTAAAAACTGAGTTACCGTTTTCGGCACTTTTTGTCCCGTATCTTCGGAACGGCTAGACCTGCCTTCGCCAAAAACTAATCAGCACGTCTCCTTATCAATACGAATCTAATGTTTTTTAAATTATTCAAATCGGTTGATCCGTGTTCCCGAAATCGTCGACGAAAATTTGTATCCGCACATACATACACACACGTACATACATACATACACACACACACACACACACACACACATACATCCATTTTTTCTAAGGTATGCCAAAATGTTCAGAAACTTCTGAAACGTAAAGATATATAAAAATTTTCATTTTCGATTTTTTTGCGATTACTATAACTTGCCCTGCGGGAAGTTAAAAATGCTATTGGGCGGTCAAAAATGATCATTAGACATATGCACATCAAATTATCAGATATTTTATAGAGATTTTAACAATAAGTATAATTTTTTTTTACATTTCTATGGGTTCCGTACCAATGCTTATGCGTTAGACGGCGGAGCGGCGTTTACGTGCTTCTATATTTCGTCTCTATGCAGTTCAGAATTTTCAAAATATTTCAAAATAAATTTTTCTTCAAAGTCTTTTTTTTGAAGAAAAAGTAAATTTTTGTCAAAAATTTATAGTTTCTCAAAAATCTAATTTTTTCGAAGTAAATTTTTTTCAAAAATGTTAAAAAAATAATAATTTTTGGTACGGGAAGTTCCAGCAATTTGCCTTAAGGCACGATGCCCTAATTGCCTTAAGACAGAATTCCACTTACAGCTAGTTTTTTACTTTTTTCATTAGATCTCCGAAACCGCTAGACCTGCCTTCATGAAAATCAATTCTACATCTTGTCAATACAAGTGAAATGTTTTTTGAATTATTCAAATCGGACGCTCCGTTCTCTTAGAAACTGAGTTACCGTTTTCGGCACTTTTTGCCCCGTATCTTCGGAACGGCTAGACCTGCCTTCGCCAAAAACTAATCAGCACGTCTCCTTATCAATACGAATCTAATGTTTTTTAAATTATTCAAATCGGTTGATCCGTGTTCCCGAAATCGTCGACGAAAATTTGTATCCGCACATACATACACACACGTACATACATACATACACACACACACACACACACACACATACATCCATTTTTTCTAAGGTATGCCAAAATGTTAAGAAACCTCTGAAACGTAAAGATATATAAAAAAAATATTTTCGATTTTTTTGCGATTACTATAACTTGCCCTACGGGAAGTTAATAAATTTAAAACTTGACCAAGTATTCTTGTAGTGCAAAGGGTGAGACTTTTTTCCAAATAATTCGTACATACTGTATTGTATTTGAGTCAGAAAATTATTCTGGTATCTTACACAGCTATCTTACAACAAAAATGTTTTTTTTATATAATTGTATTAATTAATGTCCATAATATACCCATTTGTTACATTGAATTGGATTCTCATAAGATTATCAATGGACGTTCCTTAATAATTTAAAAGGTTTTATTACGAAGTGCAATTTTTTGTGGATTTTTGAAAGTGTTATCGTATTTAACAAGTGTTTATAAGGTGTGACAAGTGTTCTGGATTAATTTTATGTATATACTCACTCAGGGATTTGTTTTTGTTTTACTAAAGGTACGTACAATTTATTGATTTGATTTTAATATGCACAGTTTATTGTACAATTAATTTTTAACTTCCCGAAGAAGAAGTTTGTTTTTATCAAAAAAATGCGATTTGCTTATTTTATCTCGACGTTTCAAGTAATTCTGAATTGAATGAGACCAAATTTGGATAAAGTATGTGTGTGTGTGAACAGATTTCTTGCCGTAAATCGACGTTTTCTCAAAAGCGATTAGACCGATTTTAAAAAATTAAAAGCCATTTGATGTATCGCGATGAGGACTATCGTCTATTCTATTTGTATCCCTATCAGCCAAGCCGTTTCTTTCTAAATAGCAAAAAAGGAAAAATAGTTGTTAATTAATATACTAAAATAAAATACAATTGTAGATTTGCATTAAATATTAAAATTTTAGTAAATTTCTAGAGCATGATTTTACTAAACTCGTTCTACAAATTTCAATGGCAATTTCTCATATAATAGACGTATAATTATTTATATAATATACAATAATAAAATTGTAGATTTTATGGCAATATGCAAATTTTTTGTATAATATTATATTGAATATAATATTATATTTGTGAGCATTTTTTGAGAAATTTTGCTAACCTTATATATTTTATGATGTATTAGTAAATAAAAAATCAATTTTCAGGGGTCATTTCGAAAATATTAAAAAAAAGTCCATAAAAAGATATTTTTTGAAGCAAATAAAATACAAATTAATAAGTCAAAAATTTAAAATGATATAAAATTTTTCAAAAATGATATGAAATAGTCTAAACAACCTCATTTCTTCTATTCTAAATTAAAATTCCATTCAAGTAATTATAATTTTCTAACATAATTCCCATTAGATATTATAAGGAAATTGAAGATAAAGAAAATTGAAGAGTTATTTAAAGATATTAATTATAATAGATATATTAATGAAATAGTCAAATGAAATGTATATATATAAAATATGTCTGACTGAAATATGAAAATAATGTATATATAGAAATAAATAAATAATACATATTAAATATATATATATATATATATATATATATATAATATATATATATAAGATTAGTAAAATTTTGATAAATCCAATCAGAATTACATTGCATTCTTATACGAATCTATTATTATTCCAACAAGTCGTACAACTTGTAACTTTGTTTACATTTTGTATAAATACAAGTGATTCACTGGGGAATATATTTCGAACCTAATATGCGATTTAGATTTATTTTAGTTGCAACTGCATAAATCTAATACAAAATTTAACATACACTTATTTAGCTTAAAAATTCTAATCATTTTCTAACCTATATCCAAAATCTCCAGTTCATTATGTAATAATTATAAGAAAGATCAACAAAAAATTTTAATAGATAAACAAAACCATTAGCAAGTTTTTATTACCGTGAGATTGACATGCCTTTTGTAAAGTATTTGTTGACTTATCAAATTTAAAATTAGAGACTTC
>NW_020539725.1:64917863-64933573 GCF_003426905.1 Ctenocephalides felis | reverse complement strand
TAATATATCAGTCAAAATTTGGAACAAGATTTTGTTTATAAACTTAAAGCTAGAAGGCACACACATATAAAAACATTATATAAAATATTATACATTTATAAAATATACAAGTCACCGGATTTTCATCCTTGTATATTGTTTTATGAGAACACAACTTATAATATACTTAAAATCTACACATTGACACACGTATTCATTATTTTTGTATATTTTTGATCCCAAATAAAAAATATATGACGACGACCCGGTTGTTGCTTTGGCGTCCGGGTCGACGCGCTCATATTTTTTCATATAATACAAATCAGTATTATATGGAAATTCTAGTTGGTAATTTTATAAAATAGCTGAATATGATGTTTTTCATAAGTTGCTGAAGGTTTTCACGTTTGTATTTAATATTTTAATTACTGATATTATTGTTGAAGAAATTTCACGAAATATTTTTATTTTAACTATTTTGTTAGTAAGGGAGTTAGTTTTTTTTTAGTTATAAATAATGACTATAAGCACTATTCATAAATATTTATAAAACAAACTATTAGTGGTGTTATATTTGTAATTACTAAAACAAAATAATACAAGTAATAAATAAAGTACTGAAAACCGAATACAAAATTTGGATACGAATTTGTAAAAAATTGTTATAAAATTTAAGTCAAAATTTAAAACAGTAAAATTATAGTTGCTAAAACTCGTACAAAAATAAATTTTGGTTATAAAAATTAAAAAAAAAAATAATTACTTCTACTAATTTTTCTAAGTGACCTACAAAATAATCTACAATTTAAAACACAGATTTTGGTACAACAGAATGATCGTAACAATTATAACAGCCTCGGTTATGATTTTGTCTAACAGAAATTGTAACAACTGATATGATAATGATAGGTTTTGTAACAGCTATTCAACAGACAACAAACCAGCTGATTACAAAAACAGGATTTTAACGAATAAGTGTCTAAAATTATAAAACAAGCATCAGCAAAAAGTTTTTCTAACAGAAAACGTAACATTTTGTAACGAATGATGCAATAATTTTGTAGCAGAAAATGCTGTAATTTGTGATGGGAAACGTAACAGTAACAGTTTTTGGAACAGAAAAAGAAATTTGTAATATGGCTCCTAAATATTTCTAACAACAGATGTAACAGTTTGTAACAACAAACGTAACATTTTATAACAAACAAAACATTGTAATGAAAACCGGAACAATTCTGTAACTGAAAATGTAATACTTTGTTGCAGAATACTTTTGTAACAGAAAATGATGTGAATAGTTTGTAACAAAAAATTGTTTGTAACAAAAATAATTTGAACAGTTTGTAACTATATTTGTAACTGATAACGTTTGTAACAACAATAATTTCCAAAGCAAAACTTTGTAACAACAAAAGTTTGTAACCCCAAAATTTTGTAACTACAAACATTTTTTGTTGAACAGATGACATTTGTAGGAGCAGAATTTTATAACGGCAAAAATTTTGTAACGGCAAAATTTTGTAACAGATAACGATGGTAACAGATAGTTTATAACAGAGAACTGTTTGTAACAAATAACGATTGTAACAGATAGCTTTTGTAACATATAACGATTGTAACAAAACTGTTTGTCACAAATAAGTTTCGTGAAAAAAACGTAACAATTTATGACAAAAAACTGTAACAATTTATAACAAACACTGTAACAGTAACAGAAAACGTAACAGGTAACAACAGATTTGTAACAAACAACTGCAAAAAATAACGTTTGTAACTGTTTGATAGCCTTCGTAACATTATGACGTTTGTAGCAGTTTGTAGCAGTTTGTAACAGAAAACAAAACAAATTTATAACAGAAAACGTAACAATTAGTAACAAAAAACTGTAACAATTAGTAACAGAAAACGTAACAGTTAATAACAGGCAAAGGTTTATAACAAAAACAGTAACAATTAGTAACAGGAAACGTAACAATTTTGTAACAAAAAAGTAACTGTTTTGTAAAACACAACTTAAATTTGTAACAGAAAACCTAACAGCTGATAACATAAAACATAACGATTTATAACAAAACTGTAACAATTTATAACAGAAAATACTTGTGTAACAGTTTGTAACAACGGAACAAGATTGTAACAAAAACAGGATGATTTTTTAAGGACAACTTAACATATTTTATAACAAAAAAACTCAACAGTTTTGTAACAAGAAACTTAACCAGTTCAAAACAAAAAACGTAACAATTTATAACAGAAAAATGTAACAGTTTTGTAACAAGAAACTTAACCAGTTCAAAACAGAAAAACGTAACAATTTATAACAGAAAAATGTAACAATTTTGTAACAAGAAACTTAACCAGTTCAAAACAGAAAAACGTAACAATTTATAACAGAAAAATGTAACAATTTATAACAAAGAACTCAACAAGTTTGTAACAAAAAACTTAACAATTTTATAACAGAGAAATTAACAAGTTTGTAACAGAAAACTGTTTAACAAGAAACTTAACAATTTTGTAACGAAACAGATTAAAGCAAAAGTAGTTTGTTACAAATAACAGAACTATTTTGTAACAACGAACCAAACAGATTGTTATAAATAATGATATTTTTTGTAACAAATAACAAAACGATGGATAACAGAAATTACAACGATGGGTAACAGAAATTGTAACGATGGTCAACAAAAAATGTAACAATTTGTAACAAATAACAAAATAATTTTATAACAACTAACAAAGTAGATTGTAACAAATGTCAAAAGGATTGTAACATTGTCACAGAAATTGTAACAATGGTAACAGAAATTGTAACGATGGGTAACAGAAATTGTAACGATGGGTAACAGAAATAGTAACGATGGGTAACAGAACTTGTAACACTTGGGTAGCAAAAATTGTAACAATGGTTAACAAAAAACGTAACAATTTATAACAAATAACAAATGATTGGTAACAGACATTGTAACGATGGTTAACAGAAAACGTAACAATTTGTAACAAATATTGTAACAAACAAACAAATCAGTTTGTGACAGATAAATAATAAACAAAATAATCTGTAATGGCTGGCCAATTTATGTTATATGAATTTGTAACAGATAACAACATTTTGTAACAAGGAAACAATTTGTAACAGACAATGTAATGAAGTGGGAAAAAATATTCAAATTGTTCTTTGAAATAAATGAAATTAAAATTTATAAAAGATAACTGTTTTGTAACATAAGTTTTATAACAGATAATGTTTGTAACAGACAAAGTGTGAAAACAGAAAAGAGATGGCGTTAGCAATTATGTAGGGATTTTTATTGAAAACAATAATATTGTGCAATTAATAATGTTAAGGAAAGTTTTAGAAAACAACGGAATTTTGTCGAATAAAAAGTTGCAAAAAATTGCTAATATTTTAAATAATAAAAATGTAAATATTATATTAATTTAGGCTGTGAATTTTGAATTTTTGGAAACAAAAGTTGTGCTAAAAGAACAAATAGTGTGGAAATGTTAGTATAGGGTTCGATGTTAGTTTAGAAACAAAAAAAAAATAATTTATGTTACTTAAGTAAACAAATAACGTATAACAATTAATTGATGTAACAGATAATGATGTAACAAGTAACAAAATCTATAACAAATAGAAAACAATCTATCAGAAATAGATAACAGATAACAACAAAATAGATACGTAAGATAACATGAGTCGTTTTAAAATAAAAAAATTGAAAAAATCTTTAAATTCTGAAGTGAATTAAATTTCGGTAAATTAAGAATTGTAACCAAAATTGAAACATTTAGTTAAAAATAAGAAATTTCAGAAAATTGTAAAAAAAATGTTTATGGAAAATAGGAATTAGAAAAATAAATTAGATTTTTGAAAAATATGACGACACTTCGGTAAAAACAAAAAAAAATCTAACACTTATAAACAAAATAACATTTACTACTATTCAACAAAAACAGAAAAAAACAAGAAAAATATCTGTTTTCAGAATTTGCTAAATTTTGGTTTCAGGCAGTGTATTGTTGGTTGCTTAGTATTCAGGAATATTTATAACTAACTACAAAATAACTACAAATAATAAACTACATATAAAAATATACTCATAAGTTTGTTAATAATATTAAAATATTTCGTGAAAAAAACAGATTTTTTTTTAATTTGTGAAAACGTTCAGCATTCAAGTTTGTGATCGATTTAGATTGGGATTTTTCGTATATTAACTTAAAACTATATAAACAAATATTTATGCATACAAGTCTATGTTAATTTTCAACATAGACTTAGAATTTTTTTCAATAATAAATCATGCCGTTTCTATGGGTCTAAAGAAAATTTAGAAAACATAGAAAATTAAAACTTATTTTTTTAAAAAAACATACATTAAAAATGTGCATTTGTTAATAATAAAGAAACTTAAAATGAAAATCGATAAAAATCAAATGAATTAATGCAAACTTAACAAAAACGCCTATTTTTTGTTTTAACTATTTGTGACGCTTTTTTGGGGGGAAACTTAACAAGAAAATAACGAATAACTTTAACAAATATATAACAAATATATAACAAATAACTTTAACAACAAACCCGTAATAACAAATAACTTTAACAAATGGTAATGCCGTAAGGAATTATTTAACAACTTTAACAAATAACTTTAACAATTAATAACGATTTGTCAACAATTAACTTTAACAGTTAGTACGTAACAAAACAACGCCAAAAAATTGTTTTTAGGCAAAAATTAACTTCAAAACGTAAATTTAACCTAAAAAACGCTTTTTTATTCAAAAAATGAGTTACTGGTTGCGCAGTGTTCAGGAGTAACATTTTAACAGTTAATTTTAGTAACAAATAACTTTAACAAAAACAATTAGGCCAATAACATTAAAGGTAACTTTTTGCAAGTGACTCTTAACAATTCAACAAATTTAACAAATTTAACAAATTTAACAAATAACAATTTAACAATTTAAAGAAACCTATGTAACTACATAACGATAGGAACTTTTTAATAACAAATTTAACGAGTAACTTTAACGATAAAAAAATAATGTTTTTTTTTGTATTTAAAACGTTTAAATTAACAATTTATTAAACAATCATTTTAAAAAACTTGTACTTCAAAAATGTTTTTCTTGTATTAAAATTTTGTATGCAAAATTATGATTTGTATTAAGTAAACATTTTTATTATTAATGAATTGATTGTTAATAACTGTTAAATAACGTTTTATAACAAAAGCAGCTTTAACAAACTCCTTTCTTTCATTTTTTTTTCAAAATTTGATCCATTTTTTTTTTCAATCAATTAAAAATTGATTTATCGATTATTTTTTTGGGCAATTTGATCTTGTATAAATATTTACTTTAGCAAAAATGTTTTTTTTTGGGAAAATTTGTTATACAAAAAATTGTTGTAATTTATTTTAACCAAAAAACACGATTTTGCAAAGTAAATTTTTCGTAAGTCAATAAATATATTGCAAACATAAAATGGATAATTATAATTTTTAATAAAGTCGTGGTTGTAATTTCAGAATTTAAAAATAGTATTTATATTTATTAAACTTTGTGATAACTATTTTTTGCAATTATAACTATTTTAAATAAATTGTTGTAGCAATATACACGTATTTATTGACAGTCCGTGTGTAATTTTTCGATTGCAATTTGTGCAATTATATCAAATTACAATTTTTAGACAAATTTTTGATGCAAATTATTAAATGCAACTAAAATTTCTATTTGTAATATTTTTTTGCAAATGAATAATATAATTATAATTTGTAAAGTAATAATTTTGCATCAAAATTTGTGATAGTTTTGTAATTTTATAAAAGTCCTTTTAGTTAAAAGCTTTTTGATTTTAATACTTGTTCATTTATATAATCATTAGCTTTTAACTAAGTCAAATTTTATATATTTTTTGATTTTCAAAAAATATTTTTATTCATTTATGATTAGTATTAACCAAACTTCTGCAAAAATGTAAGCGCTATCTATGTTGTTTATATAGAACAAGCTCAAAAAGGTTTAAAGTTTGATTAAAAATACTAAATAAATAAGTTTGTTTCGGATTTAGTTGTGTAAAATTAAATTAGTATTTAAATTTACTTGCCTTGAATTCTCTGATGATGAAAATTGACTTTTGGCTGCAAATTATAGTCAGATGAAACTTCCAAGAGATGAAAAGGTACATTTTGTATGTAAATGTCCTAGAATGCAAGACCTGCAATGCTCTGGCTGCAAATTTTTGTTGAAAAATGGTTAGAAGTCTTCAGTAGAATTTGATTTTTGGCTGTAAATCCTGGTCGAAAGTCTCTTCCAAAAAGATGTCTTCAGAAGTATAAGTATATACATAGTGTATGGAACTGTCCCAGAATGAAAGTTTCTTTGGCAGCAAATTCTTCTCAAAAACTTGTTAAAAAGTCTTCAGCAGAATCTGGTTTTTTGGCAGTAATTTCTGGACAAAAACTGGTTAAAGATGCAAATTTCTTCCAAGAGATGTTTAAGCAATCTTCAGCAAAAATGAATAAATACATTTTGTATTTAAATGTCCTACTTTATAGCTTGATTTTTATCTTGAAGAAGTCTTCAGGAAACCCCAGTAAATACTTGTCCAATTTTTTAAACCTTTGTAAAGGTTTTATGCAGAATTTTCATATTGAAGATGTTGAAGAAGTCTTCAGCAAAAACTAAAAAATACATTTTTATTTCCCAACATGGTATGTCTTCCTAAGGTTTTTGTAGGAGTTTTATCTTGGAGATGTTCAAGAAGTCTTCAGCAAATTTTGCAATATGTAAATAATCAACTTTATGATCCTTTGTAGATAGATTTTGTGCAAAACTTATAAATCCTTCTAGACGATGTTGGCACAAGTATTTGTTTACGTCTTGTTTGTCTAAAAACTCTGGTGTTTATTTTAAACAAATTCAGTAAAAATAATTCATTCACCAAATTTATTGTTTCTTCATAGATCTTGGTATTTGATTTATAAATGAAATCAGATCATAGGCAAAATAATTTATAAATATTATTATAAATAAGATCATAATTTGATGTGCCAATCATTGTTTTTGTGGAACTTTTTTATATCCTTTGATCATTTTATGGTAAAAGTGATGTTTCTGGTATTTTTTCTTGGTGTGTTTACTCAATAACACGATAAAAAAACATGCAGCACTTGTTTTTATATTTTTTTAAAGATTTTATGCAGAACTTTTCCTAAAAGTCATCAAACTTCAATGGAATTCTTCATGATGAACTTGATCAAAGATGTCAATGTAATTTTATTTCGTCCATAAAAATATTCATTAAATATCTTCACCATAACGTTCTTAAGTATCTAAATTCAATCACAAACCTGTATATAATTATATAAATATACTATTTATAATATACTGTATTGTGAATCCAAGAATTTAGAAGAAATTTGTGTTTTGGGATTCAAAAATCCTCTCATAATTATTTAAAAATCCTGTATTTTTCTTTAATGTTAAATGATGTGATTAACTTGAATTTGAATTATTTATCTTCTATTTTATATAGTGTAGTTTCTTCTGAGCTTGATAAAAACTTGTGGCGGCATCTGTTACAAAATCCTGGTACTAAATTTGTTAGTATTAAGTGTTGTTATTCCTTGGTTCTATCTTGAAGGCTATTTCTTTTTTCCTGTAGTTCTATCTTGATTTTTCTTGAAATTATTGTTTGCTAATTATATGCAAAATTAGTCTGTAAGATGATAAAAAAAATCTTGATTATTATTTGTTTTGTAGGATATTTTATTGCTGATAGTTGATGATTTAGTAGTCTTCTGTATTGCTGATACTTCTGGTATAAATTTATTATTTGCCCATAAATATTTGTCTTGAATCCTGGTTTTGATTTATCTTGAAGCAAAATCCTGTGTAAATTCTATTGTTTTATGTATTAGAATGATTGTGATCCTTTTTTGTAAGTATTCCTGTGATCTGATGATTGTCTTTGTTGGTTTTTTGAAATTTGATTATTTTCTTGATTTGCAAGTTTTGGTTTTGATATTGTCTTGAATTTGTATAACATTTGTATTTGTATTTTTTTGGAAATCTTGGTATAACTTGTTGATTTGTTGATGCCCTAAAAAGATAATTTAAATTATAATTTTGATATTCTACTTTTTTTTTAATTATATACTCATGTAAGTCAAAATTAAATTAAGGGCATTTTTTTAAATTGTGTTATTAGTAACAATTTATTATGTAAAAAATAAACAAACTATAAAATTACATCTAAAAAGTAAAATGTATTATAAAAATTAGTAGTGATACCAACGATTTTATTTTACTGTAAGATAAAAAAGGACTCTACTGACGAGGAAATATGAATGAAATTACTTTCCAATAATATCTGTAAAGATTGTACTTTCAGACGAAAAAATAACTTTGTGAAAATATTTAGTAGTTTTTGTTTTATTGCTTTTAATATGAAGGATATTTGGCGTAGGAGCAAATTGAAAATCGATCTGGGTTATAAAATAGGACTCTACTGACGTGCAAATTTGAACAAAACTACCTTTTATCGTTAACCAGAAGAATTGTACTTTCAAATGCAAAAAGAAATTTTAGGAAAAAATTAGTAGTTTTTGTTTTATAGCATTTTTCCAAAAACAATGCTGACAACGAGAAAACTGAAAATTAATGTAGGCAATAAAAAAGGACTCTACTGACGAGCAAATTTTGTGGAAATTACTGTTCAATATTAACCTTGAGGATTGTACTTTCAAGTGCAAAACAAAATTTGATAAAATTTACAGTAGTTTTTTTATAGTGCAAAATTTTATACAAAAATTTAAAAAGTGCTTTTGTAAAGTCACTTTCTAAACACACTTGCAAATATATTTGTACCAGGTTGTAACTTAGAATGTGCTTAGAACGGTGCTACTTCTTTTTTTGTTTTAAAACAAATGCAAAATTTAGAATTTACAAGTAATTTTACGCTTGTAATAATAAAAAAATAAAATTTAAAATTTATGGACTAAATTTGTAACTTATAAATTTGACAAAAATGTCTTAAACAATAATAATAATAATATAAATTCAATATATAAAATTTATTTTATAATTTAATTTTAAGTGATTCTGGAGACGTCATTAAATTGGAATTAATTGTGAAAAACAAATTAAAAACTTAATTTTGTAGCTTAAAAATAATAAAAATTCTTAAATAAATTTTAGTATTCTATAATTATAATACCAATAATATTAATTAAATACATAAAATTTATTTTATAATTTAATATTAAGTGATTATTTCGGGAAATTCACGTCATAAAATTGTAAAAAAAATTAAAAAGTTAATTTTGTAGCTTAAAAATATTAAAAAATGTTAAATAAATTTTATCATTACAAAATTATAATAGTGTGATAATATTAAAAATTAAAAAATAAACATTTTACAATTTTTTTTACAAAAAATGCCCTTTAATTTCAAAATTTGTAAATAAATCTTACCTTAAATTTTCGGCATCAAAATCTTCAAATTTGGCACTGTAGTCACTTTACACTTTTGATTTAAATATTATTATTATTTTTAGTATTATTATTATTATTATTAGTATTATTATTATTATTTAAAATGTCCACACTTATTTTAAACTCAAAAACACACTTTAATTTTTTTTTTTAAAAAAAGGGTTATTTAAGATATGGTTTAAGAATTAAGATAAGGGTTTAAGAATTTGTTTTAGTTTTGCAGTTTAAGACACACATGGTTTTAAAATTTACAAAAAATTATTTTAGGGTTTAAGAAATTTAAAACACACTTTAGAAAAACTTATATAAAATTTATATTTTAAGGCACACTTATGATTAATTTTTTTTTTGGATTTTGGACAAACCTTAAAAACTAGGTTTGTCCCTAAATTTTCGACTACATTTTGCAGCCGTATTTTATCCTTAACTAAACCAAATTTTTTTACCAAAACTACCCACACATATTAAACTTTAAAACTAAAAATTTTCCATTTTTTTTGACCCTTAAAGGGCATACGATGTTTCCTTTACCAACTTTCTTTTACGAATGAAACAAACTCTCAAATCCCTTCTGCTTTTATAGGGCCATCGAAGCCATCCCTTCCATTGCGTGTGAATTGTGTTACGAAAAATCGAGGGTAGATTACTTATATATTATTATTTTATTTTTTTCTCGGTGTGATTTTTGAATTGAAAATTTTCAAGGGGTGCAAAGACCTCAGAACGTGTTATAAGGTATTGTTAAGGTATCGTGGGAATGTGATCGAAAGTGATTTTTTCAAAATTCGAGGGGTAAGGGTAAGGGTAAGAAATTTGATATAAAGGTATTATGCAAGGTAATAATATGTATGTGTGTGTGTATATATATATATATATATATATATATATATATATATATATATGATGAAAGTTTTGTCGACGTTGATACATATTTGTAAATTTTTTAGCAGCCCAACAGTCGAATTAAAAAAGATTAAATAACAAAATTATTTATTCCATTATACGTTTCGACACTTGATGTGTCTCATCATTCAGTAATCTAAAAAACATTTAACATAAATATATATATATATATATATATATATATATATATATATAAATATGCACTTTTAATAAATTTTTAGTGAACGAGCTTAAAGAAGTTTTACTTCAAAAATTTTAGATCGTGTTTGAAAGTTATTTTTGAATAGAATCCGATGTCTGAAGTTAACTATGTCATTTTTGCACTAAATAAGCACATTTTACGAATTTGTAGTAAACGAGCTTAAAGAAGTTTTACTTCAAAAATATTTAAAATGTGTTTTTTGCCATGTGGGATATCGTTTGAAAGGTTATTTTGAATATAATTCAAATAAATAAATGAACTAATCATAAGTAATTTGTACACTTTTTAATTGAATTGACTTTTTAATAAATTTTTAGTAAACGAGCTTAAAGAAGTTTTACTTCAAAAATGTTATATTGTATCTTTTATGGCATGTTGGGTATCATTTGAAAGATATTTTTCAGTAGAATCCGAAAGTTGAAATTAACTATGTGATTAGTTTACGAAGTATACACTATTTACGAATTGTAGTTAAGAAGTCTAAAGAAGTTTTACTTCAAAATTTTAGATTCTATATTTCATGGCATGATGGGTATCGTTTAAAAGGTCTTTTTGAATAGAATCCGAATACTGAAATTAACTATGTGGTTTGTCTACAAAATACATACACTTTTAATGATTTTGTAGTAAACGAGCTTTAAGAAGTTTTACTTCAAAATTTTAGATTGTTCTTTTATGGCATGTGGGGTATCATTTGAAAGGCATTTTTGAATAGAATCCGATGTCTGAAATTTACTATGTGGTTTGTGCACAAAATATATTTTTACACGAAATAAATATTTTTTACGAAATTGTAGTAAATGAGCTTAATGAAGTTTTACTTCAAAATTTTTGAACAGTATCTTTTTAACATGTAGATACCCCACATTTGAAAGGTAATTTTGAGTAGAATCCGAATACTGAAATTAACTATGTGGTTTGTCTACAAATTATGTACACTTTTTATGAATTTGTAGTAAACGAGCTTAAAGAAGTTTTACTTCAAAAATTTTAAATTGCATTTTCTATTCCTTGTTGGGTATCATTTAAAAGATCTTGACGAGTAGAATACGATTTTCACCAAAAATGATTTTAAATTTTTGTTTTTAAATAATTGTATAGTAATAAAAATGTTATATACGTAATCTCATTCTGTTCCAAAAAATATTAGAATGTTAGAATTAATTGATTTTTTTGAATGTGTGAGGTGTAAAACTTTTGTAGCGAATACTAAAATTAATTAATTATGTGATTTGTCCACAAAATATACACCTTTTACGAATTTATAGCAAAAGAGTCTAAAGAAGTTTTACTTCAAAATTATTTTGGCATCTTTTATGGCATGTGGGGTATCATTTAAAAGGTCTCAAAGAGTAGAATACGATTTTTATGAAAAAAATAATGCTATTGTATTATATCAATGATATACATTACTATTATATACTGCAAAAAATATTAGAATGTTAAAATTAATTGATTTCTTTAAATGTGACGTGTAAAACTTTTGTAGCGAATACTAAAATTAATTCATTACGTAATTTGTCCACAAAATACTCACTTTTTACAAATTTGTAGTAAACGAGTCTAAAGAAGTTTTACTTCAAAAATTTTTGATTCTTTTTTTATTGCTTGTTGGGTATTGTTTAAAAGTTCTCGACGAGTAGAAAACGATTTTCACGAAAAAATGAGTATATTGTATTTTAAACGTAATATACATCATCATATTTTATTGCACAAAATATTAGATTGTTAAAATTTATTGATTTTTTTTAAATGTGTGACGTGTAGTAAAACTTTTGTAGCGAATACTAAAATTAATTAATCATATGATTTTTCCACAAAATATACACTTTTTAACAAACTTGTAGCAGAAGAGTCTGAAGAAGTTTTACTTCAAAATTTTTGATGACATTTTTTATAGCATGTGGGGTATCATTTAAAAGGTCTCGACGAGTAGGAAACGATTTTAACAACTAAATGATCATATTGTGATAAAAACGTTATATACATAACCAAATTTTGTTGTATCAATATTTACACGATTTTTTTTCAAAATTTAGATGTAAAACTTTTGTAACAAAGACTAAAATTAGTTAACTATGTGATTTATCCACAAAATGTACACTTTACAAATTTTCAGAAACGAGTCTAAAGAAGTTTTACTTCAAAATTTTTAGATTGCACCTTTATGGCATGTGGGGTATCATTTAAAAGGTCTTTTTTAGTAGAATCCGAATACTTAAACAAAAATTTCCAAATTTCCAAAGTACTCCTTTATTCCTATTTTATATAATGTTATAATGACTTATTTGACATCAACAATGTCTGACATGGTTCATGTAGAACTTCTTAGCGTCAGACATATATGACTGACATGTAGATTAACATTTTTTTTAATTTCAATATTTATTACAACTGTTAAGTGATTTAACATTTAGTAAAAATAATGAACAATAACATAAATTTAACTAAAAAAGATTACAAAGGATAAAATTTACATTAAAATGATAACCGTAGTATGAGATTCAAAAATATAAAATCAATATGAAATAAAAGCAAATAATAATAAAAATAAAATTAATAAATAAAATAAATAAAATTTCTGAATTATAAATAATACTAGAAATAAATCATGGGCAGTTTTCTTTTGGCAATGCATTTGTACCAAAGTTTTCGCACGTTTGTACCTTTGGTATATAAAAATGCACATACATCATTCGGAATTGAATAGACCTTAAGGTCCCTACACGTAATAACAAAGATTTAATATTATGTATATATATATATATATATATATATATATAAATTTATATATGTGTAGGTACACCCCAAAGGTAATAGAAGGTTCAGGGCATTGTGCCTTGAGTTAAAGAAAAACTACAATGCAGAAAACTAGAACGGTTTCTTTTATAAATATACACATATATATAAATATATATATATATATATATATATATAAATATATATATATATATATATATATAATTTATATTTCTGTTATTGCACGTGCGTTTCTTATATTGTCCAACGAAAATTTTTGCACAATGTGCAAACGTACTTATTATTTAAGCCCAGAAGAAAAATATAATAGGAAAGCTCTGAATGGGAAAATGTACAAGAAATATTAATAACTAACTTGTGGTGCATGGCATCGTGCCTTAAGGCAAATTTCTAGAACTTTCCGTACCGCAACGACATGTTCGAGGAATATTAAATGTTTTCAAATATATTATTATTAAATAGTGTAACTTTCATTGTTTTCGCTATCTTGTTATATCTGAGCAAATCAAATGTAAATCATAAATTAATTTATCTCTAGAACATTAACAATAGTCATTTCATTTCTAATTAAATTAAAAAATAAATAGTACTAATTTTGCACAAAATCGAAAAAGTGCACCCGTTCATTCACAGTCTAAACGCATTTGCAAATAATTCTGTGTGCGACATTTTCACTTATACTGTGCTTGGTGGCATTTTTACATTTTTCAATAAACAGTCTAAACGCACTTGGATAACGCATTTGTACCAGAGTAGCGCTTAGACTGTGCTTAGCCTGGATAATTTTCTGAATTTGATCATTCAAATCTTATACTCCGTTCTCTCAAAAACTCGATTTCTATTTTCTGCACTCTTTGCTCCGTATCTCCGTAAAGGCTGGACCTGCCTTTGCCAAAAACTAATCAGCACATTTCCCTATCAATAGGAATCGAATGTTTTTTGAACCTTTCAAATCGGTTCATCCGTGCGCCCGAAATCATCGACGCAAGATTTTATCCACACATCCATTTTTTTTTAAGGTATGCCAAAATGTTCAGAAACCTCTGAAACGTGATGATGTGCAAAAAATTTCATTTTCGATTTTTGGACGATTACAATGACTAGTCCTAAGGGAAATTAATTAAAATCATTGATATATATTTATTAAAAAATTGTTGCAATATATTGATGAAAAGTCAAATAATTTAATTTGATAAATATACAAGATTCGATTTCTTTGAAGTTACATGAAAAACTTTGATCTAAGAGAAGTTTATTTTAAGGTAAGTTATAGTCATCGCAAAAAAAAACGAATATCCCAGAAAAAATGAATGTGTGGGTGTGTTTTGTATGTATAGGGATACAATTTTTCGTCTTTTATTTATAATAATCTATTTGAAAACGTTTAATTTTCCTCGATCATTTTGTTAATGTACGGGAAGTTCCAGCAATTTGCCTTAAGGCACGATGCCATACCACTAGTTCTTTCATCTAGATTTTATAATTAGAATTTATCTAATAAGATTGACTGTATAATGATTCATGCTAAAATTTTTAGCAATATTTACCAATAAATAAAAATTTTATTCCGATTAAATCACCTTTTAAACGTACATGGACTTTATGTCTATGTCTATATGTTAATAATAGAAATAATAATTTATATAATTTATAAATAAAATATTATATTCATTAACATAAACTATTTGGCTTATTTATTTTAATAAAAAAAATAACTCACAGCTTTGTGGAACGTAATTAAAATTTACAAATTACATCTCATATCGTCTTCATATTTTTAAATAAGCAATTAAAAATTCTAATAGTTCAAAGTTTTATTTAAAATTTAGGGTGCATCTATTATAAAAACGTTTTTAATTCGCCAGAAAAGATACGTTTTCTCATAAAAAAGTAATAAAATCGTTGATTTATTCGAAAAAACCTTCATAGGCATTGTCCGAAAATCGGTCATTTTTAGGAAAAAATTAAGATATATATATATATATATATAATAGATCTAAAAAAAACGCAAGGTGCATTGATAGAATTTCTATATAATGCAATTAATTTATGTTTAAAAAAATTGAATCTTTTTTAAAAATTTCATTTTTGGTACTGGAAGTTCAAAAAATTTGCCTCAAGGCACAATGCCATGTAAATGATAGAAATTTTCACATATGCCATGACAACGCTATGTTATCGTCTATATTACCGCAGAATTGGCCTCTTAATACTTGAATAAAAAATTGAAATTTATTCTGATAAAACTTCATTCTTCTCATAATTTTTCTTAAAAATAAATCCAAATACCCCTCAATAATAATTACCCAAATTCATATTATATTTTATTAATCCAAATCATGTACCAGCATGA
>NW_020539725.1:64886180-64916863 GCF_003426905.1 Ctenocephalides felis | reverse complement strand
CGCCCTCTATGGAAAGCGCAAACACTTAAATTTTCTTACAAATTTTATTACCAATAGTCAAATTCAAAGTACACAATAATAAATCAATATTATAAAAATAATGAACAATTTGTCCTAAAATGCATTACTTTTTCTTAAAAACTGATTCTCTAATTAATTTTGATTTATTTTTTTATTAGACATTTTTGTAAACATGTATTTGTAAATTAGTCGAAAATATATTTTATACGCACATATTTTGTGCTATAAATTAATCAGTTATTTTTTATATTTATATTTATAAAATCTTATCCCAGAATTAAACCCAGGGGTAATTTACGTGCTACAGTCAATGGGGCCATCTATGGAGAGCGCAAGCAATTAAAATTGAAGTAACAGCAAAGCTGCAGTGTTTGCTATGTATTTCAAGTTTTTATCTATAATTTGTCTTCTATAAATAACAATGAATTGACAAATAGTATATAGTATTTTCATATACAAGTCTAAACTTTGTTTTTCAACGTATTTTGTAAATCCCATGTGTATTCTTTTCAAATCAACTAGTATATTTATCTTGGCGAACAAATTGGCGCCTAATTACATTTTGATTTTGTAACATATGACATCTTATATTTTAAAGTCGAGTTGGATCATAAAACTTAAATTATAATCGTTTGTTTTATTATGAAAAATTTATTTAAGCCTGTCCTTAAAAGTATAAAATTTATTTTGTTTTTAATTTATATTTATAATTATAAATAATAATTTCAAACGGGTCAAATTTTAAATGATATATAGAAACGTTTTCTAGACAAAATCTCTGCAGTTTCTTCGACATTGAAAATGAAAAAAAAATCATATAAAAATTGAGTCAAACTATTTCAGTTTCTTGTTTAAATAATTATTATTCACCGTATAGACATTTATATATAAAATTATATATATAATTTATTTTGGCAAAATGCCTGCGCCTCACCTGAACAAATCCTGAGACGAAAATAAATCTAACTTTTATAATTAAATTTAATTACGCAAATATTATTTCAGGCCACTATTGCCTTTACTAGCAACTCCGGATATAAATATTTCATATCAAAATATTTGCCTTAGACTTATGAATCATTTGAACTAAAATAATTTAAAATTACAATATATAAATGGTAGGAATTCAGAACGGTTTGCACTATTTTTATTCCCGATGTTTGTGCACCGAATTCCTGCAAGAAATGCATTTATTTTTTCTCGAATAATAAAAAGAAAGGATTAAGTGTTAAATGAAGACCAATTTGTGTTTAATACGAGTTTCAAAATTGTTTATATTCTTGTATTCCAGTGTGGCGCGATCTTAAATCTTTAAGATCTATTTTTACCTTAAAATCAGGTCAAACTTTAGTCGGAGCGAATGCACGAGTTTTGTGCAATGGGAAAAATTTTCAACTATATTCAACAAAATCATATAATGATGAACAAAAAAAAATTGATTACAAACACGGCCTCTTTCCTTTGCCTCAAATTTAATTCTTTGCGCTCTCCATAGAGTGCTCCACCAACTATAGCACGTAAATTTACCTTTAGGTTTAATTTTTGGGATAAAATTTATATAAATATATCATATAAAAAATATATAACTGATTAATTTGTAGAACAAATATAATTATAAGAAGTAACAAATATGAATTTATAACCAAATCATAAATGGTTTTTGGGAAACTAGTGGTGTATTTAAGAAAGGGAACAGATAACAAATTATAGCAAAATAGTAAAAAAAATTCTATATTTAATTGGGAAATTTTCTGAATAAATTGCAATAGTTCTTTGTTGCTGTAATATAAGTTGTTCAATTTTTACAATAAATTAATGCAATTTGTTTGTAAGCTTATATATTAAGATGCTGAGTGGGATGTTTCTCTCGATGATGCATCTAATATAGTTAAACTGTATCTTAAGAACTAAATGTAACAGAATTGTATTTTTTTCGTATTTTTATTGTGAGTATAACACTAATGAAATTATTTACTAAATATACTATATTTTATTGCCTTATTTACTATATTTGAGAAAATATTTTATAAATAGCTAATGGCTAATAATGACTCGAACAAAAAAACTTGTCCAATGTTTCTCTTTTAGTTTGAGAGAAAACAAACTTACTTTTTGTTCAAAATTTAACGTGTAAACATTTTTTGACGATAAAGATGACCAGAAGGTACTATTTAGGATAATGGCAACTATTTAAAAGTTTTTTGTTTATTTTTGACTTAGGCGAGAGATTTGGATTTTATGTTGTATTTTGGCTCTAAATTAGTTAAAATAAATAAACTATCTTATTATATATATATATATATATATATATATATATATATATATATATATACATTATTTATACTATTTTACCTAGTGGTGGAGGCTTAGCCTTAAAAGTAGGTGCAATCTTCATTTTGATAAAATCCAAAAATACGTCCTTTTTGTTCTATTTTTTTGTCACTTTTATTATCCAAAATGTACACAATTTCACACAATTTTCAACATTTTTGTCACATCACCAGTCTAAAAACACTTTTTAATATTTCAAAATCATCTTCTAAAAAAATTTAAAACACTATGATAAAGATTTTGATACCTATTTAAAATTCACATTTAATTTAATCATTTTTAACAGACAAAACATAAAACAATTTGAATTTAGTTAATAAGTTTTTTTTTTATTTATTAATTTTTATCTAAATATTAATTTTATTATAATTCATTAAGTAGTGTTTTATTTATACATTATTTTTCATTATTATTTGAATATTATAAAGAACCAATTAAAATTTTTAGAATAAATTATCAAATCATATTTAATTTTCTATACTTTATTTTAATAAATTAATAATAAATGATACATTTTAATAATGAAATAAGAACAACCAGCAATTTTTCTCTTAAGATGATTAAATTATTTTTTCGGTCTACAAATTATCGGTAATTGTTTGAAAACTGATTTGAAGTAAAGTAAACTAATGTTAAAATTAATATTAGTTAATACATAATGTTATTTTATGAAAGTTTTAATTAGTGAGATTCAAATATGTAACTTCAAATATAAAACATCTAATTTTTGCACTTCAATCAATTTTTTAATAAATTTTCTTAAATAACCAAATAACTTTTCTAACAACTTTAAATTTTTAACACAGTTTTATAAATTATTCCAACTTTTAAGTAATTTATACATTTTTATTTAAATAATTCAATTTTCAATTATTTGTTCAAATTTAGCGCCACCAAATTTATAACTATTTTATTTTTTGTTCATTTCACTTCATTATTCTAAATAATTTAAAAATGCCTAGTAATTATATAATTGTTTATTATATATATATATATATATATTATATATATATATAGATATTTAATTTAATTACATCAAACGAATTAAAATACTTTAAAATTTCACTTGAACATATGTTAAAGTAAATTCCAATGAAACGTTTTATATTATTAGTACAAGTTTTAATACAAATAGAATGCAAATAATATTTGTACAATGTGCAACAATATGCAAATGTTTGTACAAATGCCAATGTTTTAACTCAGACTGTGGTAAATAAGTATATTTTCATAAAATTATTTATTTGGTTCTGATTTAAATATAAAACTAACGGCTGACGTTAATAATAAGTTTTATATATATATATTTATTTGAATATAAAAAAAAGATTGAGAAAAAAAATTAAAAAAATAGATAAAATAAATAATGAATAAATAAATAAAGAAATGAAGGAAAATAAAGATAAAAAGAAAAAAAATAAATAAATATGAGTCAGCATCAAATTTTATAAACTACTTTATAAATTTGTGTTGCATGCCAATTTTCTGTACCAAAAGATTCATAATGACTGGAAACGTCGCCAAAAAATAATAAATAGAATTTCGAACGAACAGAAACTTTTTTATAAAATAACAAAATGCCTCTTAAAAATTTGCATTACACACATTCTATGTCAAAAATTAATTTCTGTTTTGCATTTTTTTTTTTCAAATTTATTTTACTACTCCAGTTTCCCCGGAGTAACTCCGGGTATCAAGTGACCTATTTTCTACCAAAGGTCACTTAAAGTTTATATGGCTATAAGAAATAATGACTAAGTCATTAAATCACCATCCAAGGTGATATATGTACAAAAATAAGTCCTAATTGATTAATTTTATGGAATTGTAACGATGTAGATAAAAGTTAAAGACAGAAATGGAAGGAAGAAAGTTAGATCGTTCTTTTGTATAAACAATTTGACTCTCGTAATTGTAATGAATATTTATTTATTTCCAAAGGGCTTTATATCGTGTCTCAATAAATAAGAAATCTAGTTTATATATATATATATATATATATATATATATATATATATATATATATATATACATATATATATATATATATATATATATATATATATATATATATATAGACTATTTTCCTTGTACTATTTTGTTTGATGAGCTCGTCTGTTGGTTCATGGTTTCATTCTTGTTTACACAAAGTTAATTTTTATTGGCTAATTTAATCATCTCGCAACTAAACGAAATGATGGACATGTTACATTAGTATCTGACAAATTGAAAGATTTCTGGCAGATATTTGTAAAAACCGTTGGATATAAATGAATTATATAGAAATTAGACAGAAAACAGAAAAATTATTGCTCCGTGAAAATTGTTCGAATTTAGATAAAATCGTAAGTAGCCATTTAAAAATTGTAATTTATCGATAGCAACTTGCCTGTAGGCCACACCGTTAGGAATTCGAAGTTGCGATATATGGGAAAAAAACTAAGAATTTTGAGACCTTTCTAACGATGTATAATACTTTATATGTTTTCTTTACAGAAATATCGAATCGTGAAGAGTGTTGCTCCAACCTAACCGCCCTTTGCATTTTGACCAGTTAACAACCACACAGATTGCTCTATACTATCTAAACCGTAAAAGATACGAAAAAACTTTGTTCGTACGAAAGATGCAGAATAAAATTATGAATAAAATGGTATATGAATGGTTAAGTGTGTTCATATAATTTTCTCGAGATTTTCCGATTTTCCTGAAATTTTACGACGGCAACTCGCCTGTAGGCCACACCGTTCGGAATTTGAAGTTGCGATATATGGGAAAAAAACTAAGAATTTTGAGACCTTTCTAACGATGTATAATACTTTATATGTTTTCTTTACAGAAATTATCTAAACTGTAAGATCACTAGATCACTAGGACCTCTAGATAGATGAACCACCCGTTGCAAGGGAACATGTTTTTGCCGATTCGGGGATTCGGGTAATTTGCCCTAAGAAAAAGTTTGTTTTCCCCAGAAAATTACATTTGCTAATTTTATGTTTTCTTTGGTAAATTCTATAGGTATAATTGGCTCGAAATCCTTGAAATATAATCATAAAGAGTAAAGATATAATCGAGTTAATATTTATTACTTGACTGTATTTTTACTTGTAAGTTTATTTATAAATTGTCTCACGTTTAGACAGTCATTATTAATTCTTATTTAAAAATTCTTTCATAACGTTTACACGTTTTATTTATATATTTAGGGCAATTAGGTGTAAGGTCACTAATGTAAATTTTAATGTTTATTTTACAAATTTTATGCTATATTATTACATACTCAAAGGGCTATGATAAATAAAGCAATATATTTCATGTATTTTTTGACTCAATTTTGGTATCTTATATTTATTGTCTTGTTAATACATTTTGCTTAATAAAATGCACATTTAATATAGTTTTTACGAATAAAATTTCGGAAAAGGTGAATAAACAATATAATAAATAGTTGGTATTAGTATTTTGCCTTGAGGCAAGTTACATGAACTTCCTGATATGTGTAAATTATCGACTAATTAATTAATTTATGAGTGATTAAAAGTATTCCATGTGGATTTTCAACACATAATTGAAAACGAACGAACACGTTAACTCGGAGTATTTCTAAAAGCAAATTTTCAAAAATCAATAATTTTTATAATTGAATCAGTTTTTGTAGGACTTTAATGATTTAGTATGTTCAATAAGACCAAGTACTCTATCATTATACCAAGTAAATCGTCTAATTTTAATTCGAACAAACGTCAAAAAAACTACCCATTTTCACAAGCTTTGATGAATTTTTAAAATTAAACTGCTTGTCGTAAGGCCGTAATATTTCAGTAGGTTTTATAATGCCATGATATATATCGCCAAAAAATGTTTCATAAATTTTTTTTTCAACAGTAATTTACAAGAAAACGGCTCAGTAGATTTTCACCTAAAACTAATCAATATCTTTTCCAAATAATATCTTTCGAACAGTTTTTGATTTTTTAAAATTGATTCGGTAGTTTGAGCTTAAATGTGGACAAAAAATTTTAACATTTTTTTCCAAATTACAAAGAAACGGCTCGGCCGATCATCGCACAAAACTAACAAACGATAGTCCTCATCGAGATACACCGAATGGCTTTTAAATTTTTGAAATCGGTCCAGCCGTTTTTGAGAAAACGTCGATTTACGGCAAAAAATCTGTTCACACACACACATACTTTTTCCAAATTTGGTCTCATTCGATTCAGAATGACCAGCAACGTCGAGGAGAAAACATAAAATTAGCGAATCGGATTTTCTGATGAAAACATAAACTTCTCCTTCGGGAAGAATAAAAAGACAATTATTTATGTTTTCTTACGTCAGGTATAAAAAACTAGGAAGGATAAAAAAAATTGGCTTTAAAAATGAATGCGAAATAAATATAAGACAATATAAAATTAGTTGATAATTGTGAAACAACGCTTTTATATTCGATTTTTTAGGTAATGTGCGAAGTATATAGCATTTTTATTTAATTGTTTTACTTAAAAACTTTTTTGCACATACAAATCAGATTTAATTTTCAGACAATTAGACATAATTTTAATCAGATTTAATTTGATTGCATGGTATTCTAGATTTATTGAACTTCGATTATATAGGTGTCTCAGAATTGTTATACATTTTTAATTTTTAAACATATATCATTGTCATTAAAAGTAAATAATATTTAATTTTTCGTTAGCATCAAAGTTGGTATTTTTCATTTAAATTTGATTTTACAAGTAACTACGAATTTAAAAATTGCGTTAATTTTTATTTATATTTTTTAGATATCCAATTATTAACAAATCATAAGCCACAAACTTTATCCAACAAAATAATCCTCTACCACATACACTACACAAAAGCTCCTCACAATCACAACTTTTAAGTTCACTCCAAGCTTCGCGCGCGCTTTTCAAACAACTTTTGCACTTCAAATTCCGGAAACACTTGAATTTCAAAAAATGACACTTTTTTTTTCACCGATTGATGACACTTGTCCGATTTCGTCCTATAGACTGACTTGGCTTTGGCTTTGGTGCTTTTTGTGAAATGATGATATTTGGTCCGAGTAGTTGTCGGAAGGCGTGTTGTGGGTTATATTTAGCGCCGTATTACATACATAAGACTTTTAGTAGAGTCGACGGACATGCGCGGAAAAAGACATTTTAGTCAGGCCGAGACGACGACGGTGAGATTAATTAGTGGAAGAAAATTTAAGAAAATTTACTAAGGTACGATTTTGCCCTAAGGCAAGTTGCAAGGGATAAGACTTATCAGTGTAGAGTTCTTTTGCCTTCCAATTTAGGGGGCGTTCATTGATCACGTGATCGATTTTTTTAAGGATTTTTGGTCTTTCCACCTACTTGTTGATACGTGGTGATACTCAAAATTACCACCGCTCTCCGCCAACAAACGTAGTAAATAAAATAAATAAATAAATCGTAGTAAATGTAGTTACGAGATTTGTAACATTTTTTATTTTTTTGAAAATACTTGGATTTAAAAAAAAATCAGGTAAAACGTGTATTCTTACTGTAGCCCTCCTTCTCCCACGTAATATTTCGTGATTTTTTATTAAACCTCCTCTAAAAACCTCATGTGATTAATGGATTTTTAACAGATTGCTCGACAATAGTTTTTTTTCTACTTTTTCAGTTTTGCTCCTCAGTAGAGTTCATGTTTCTTTCCCATTTGTTTAGTTTACTCGTCAGTAGAGTTTCTTCTTTCTTTTTCATTTTTCAATTTGCTCGCCAGTAGAGTTCCCTTTTCTTTTCAAATTTTCAGTTTGCTCGTCAGTAGAGTTCCCTTTTATATCAATATTATTTTATATTTATATCAATTGTCAGTAGAGTTCATTTTTCTTCCAATTTTTCAGTTTGCTCATCAGCAGGGTTTTTTCTCAATTTTTAAGTTTGACCGTCAGTAGAGTTCTTTTTTCTATTTTTATTTTAGTTTGCTCGTCAGTAGAGTTTCCCTTTTTCTTTCCTATTTTTGATTTTGCTCGTCAGTCGAGATCCTTTATTATTTCTAAATTTCAGTTTGGTCGTCAGTAGAGTCCTTTCTTCTCATTTTCAGTTTGCTCGTCAGTAGAGTTCTTTTTCCTTTCCCATTTTTCAATTTGCTTGTCAGTAGAGTTTCTTCTTTCTTTTTCATTTTTCAATTTGCTTGTCAGTAAAGTTTTTTCTCTTTATAATTTTACAGTTTTCTCGTCAGTAGAGTTCAGATTTTTTATTTTTTTAGTTTTCTCGTCAGTAGAGTTCAATTTTTTTATTTTTTCAGTTTGCTCGTCAGTAGAGTTCTTTTTTAATTTTCTGGATTGCTCGTCAGTAGAGACCTTTTTTTCAAAATTTTTTCCTCCAATTTTTCGGATTGCTCGCCAGTAGAGTCCTCTTTTTCAATTTTTTTAGTTTGCTCGTCAGTTGAGTTCCTATTTCTTTCCCATTATTTTGTTTGCTGTAAAGTTATCTTTTCCCTTTCGATTTTTCAATTTGCTCGTCAGTAGAGTTTTCTTTGGTCTTCCCAATTTTACAGTTTGTTCTTCAGTAGATTTCCTTTTTATAGGCAATTTTCCAGTTTGCTCGTCAATAGAGTTCCTTATTCAATTTTTTTAGTTTGCTCGTCAGTAGAGTTCCTTTAATATTTCTAAATTTCAGTTTGCTCGTCAGTAGAGTTCCCTGTTCATTCAATTTTTTTTTAGTTTGTTCGTCAGTAGAGTTCCCTTTTCCCTTTCCGATTTTTCAGTTGGCTTGTCAGTACAGTTCTTTTTTCTTAACAAGTTTTAAGTTTGCTTGTCGTAGGGGAGTCACTTTTTTCTCATTTTTTTATTGCTCGTCAGTAGAATTCTTTTTTCAGTTTGCTCGACATTAGAGTTCCTCTTTTGTTCCAATATTTAGTTTGTCAGTAGAGTTTCCTATTTATTCTATTTTTTCTAATGAATAAATGAATATATTAACTTGTTTTTAATTTTTAGTAAAACTTTTTAGGCGTTGAATTTCAAGTGCAAATCAGATGTTATTTTTTACACATTATATAAAGTAAAATTTCTTACGAACGACTTGGTTTATTAATAAATTGGCGAGTAAATTATTTAGAAACTTTTTGAAGTGAAACTTCTTAGGCCTTAAATTTAAAGAACAAGCCTAGTACTAAGAGGATTAAATAATATTTGTCATTATTGATTACAAGTTACTTTTATGAATAAATAAATAAATAAATAAATTAATAAATATTCTTACAAACTTTTTGAAGTAAAACGTCTTGGGTGTAAAATGTCAATGACAAAAATATTGATATATGTAAAAGATTGATATATTTCAAATAAAACTTCGTATGAAGAATTGAGTACGAGTGATGATTCAGAAACAATCCAGGGCCTAATTTTTTACAAACTTTTCTGATAAGAATCGCATACTGGGAAATCTATTGTTTTACATATTTTCATCAAAATTGTCAAAGAAAAAATCAAATACAAAGAAACGGTCCGACAGATCTTTACCAAAACTAATTAGTGCTAATCCTTATCGAGTTACATCTAAGGGCTTTCAAGTTTTCAAAATCAGACCAGCTGTTTTAAGGATAATGTCGACAAAATGTCAAATCGGCTTACACACACACAAACACACACTCACACACATGCACATACATACACACAAACACACTTTATCCAAATTTGGTCTCATTCGATTCAGGATGACTTTGAAACATTAAGAAACCAAATAAAAGTAGCAACTCGCATTTTCTGCCTACTTTGCCTTCGGTCGCTTCCCTTACTTTTTGATAATCCTGTCAAGATGTTTACCATCAAGGTATTAAATAACTACACTAATCCTATCTATAAACTATCCTGAACTAATTCAAGGCAATTAGAAGTAATCCATCATAATATTTTAAACTCGACTTGTTTGCCACGTGCAACTCTTATGCAACGGATGCAACTGTAAATGCAACTGCAAAGACCATCAGATGTCATCAGATGTCATGGATGATACATCACACACACACACATCACGACTTCCAAATCAATTAGAAACGGTGCACTGAATTAAATTAGATATAGTGATGTCATTTTTGGGAGGAGATTTGTTCTTGGCCGAAATTAAAATAGATCTATGACGTAATAATTGCATTTGAGTAATTTTTTTGAAAGGACATTAACAGGTAACCGAAAGTTTCAAGGAACCACAACTTGTATACCAATAATTATTACGGAGTATAATAATAGAATTTTGTTGACCAATGCAATTATCTGTTGCTCCCATATTTTTTGTAATTATCAGAGTTTCTATGAAGATTTCCAAAAACATGCAAAACGTTTCTTGCTGCATTGAGTTGCTTTTTTTTTAAAGTGATTTAGGTTCAATAATGAATTTGGGAAAATTGAAGTCCAAATGAGAATTTCCAAAAAATGTTACTCTAACGAACTTTTAATAGCGATAAAGACAAGAATATTATTTTGGATCCTGTCCAAATATACTCCCACGCCCAAATCATAAACGCATTATTGACGTAACCAACATAGTTCAGTCCAAGATTTAATTATAAATCATGTATTAGCACTAAAATTAGCTAATTTAAATTCCTTTGGAACAAAATACATAAAATAGCTAATGCATCTGCTAAAAGTTGAATTTTAGACAAAACAACAGAATCAGAAAATTATAGGTAAGTTTTCTACTGGTTCTACAATTTTGATTGTTTTTATTTTATTTTGCTGGAAAGAATATTTAATAACAATTTATAATCAATTTTTACAAGCAAGTAGGTAATTTTGATAATAAATTTAGGTATGTGTTTTAAAAACCTGAACAGATTTATTGATTCGGTTGACAAAATCAATTGTTATGATTGTGTTTAATGTTATATTGGGCAAAGTTACCAAAATATCTCTAAAAAATGAATAAACATAGTAACAGTTATAAAACCATGTTTTGTGAATACGTGTAGATATTATACTTTTTCTCTCTTTACTTTCCAATAGCTTGATAACTTTTTTAAGGCAAATCTGTTAATCTAGATTATTTAGTTCATTCCTACTTCAATTGTATAATTTTTGGTTTAATGTTTCTATGAATGTTATACCCAAACCTATGGATTTTGAAATGGAGTATCATGAAACGATTTGGGTATTCAGTATAACACCGGAAAAGATCATAAAACGGCGCTTTATTTGAATTCAAGGTCTCAGTCAATAAAAGACGAACGAGGCATCATGTAAAATATCGTAGGACATAAAACGGTTTTATGTTCCTATTTGTATTTCTATATTGGGCAATTCCTCAGCGTTGCAGAAAAAATGAGGACATGATAACAATTACAAAAAACACAATATTCAGAAATATATAAAAAAACATCTAGTATGTGAACCTTTTACAAGAAGTTTTACGCCCTGATACGACAAAACTTATTTTGTATGAGATGCATCGTGACATCACTCCTAATTGGTAATTAGGACTCAAACTCCCAAAAACTTATTTCTATAAGAAATACTATATGAAAACTAAATGAAGACCTACATCTAGGTGCAACTAGAGAAACTTAAAAATCGAAAACAACTAGCATTACGAAATATTAGGAGCAGTTCCTCTTTTAATTTAATGGAAATGTTAAATATCTTTCTGAATTTCCTCTATAATATCAAAAGGCAAGATTTTAAAACATATATAATATATCAATCAGTTTTTCCTTTGGTCTAATAGGCCTAATAAATCCAATCAGCGTCAACTCAAAATATACATCTGAACATACAAAATTTTGTAACAACATACAGGCGGACAGGTATAGGATTCAGTGGTGGCCAATGATTTTTTGGGATAAAGTTTGTATCACGATGTTTGTCCGGAATGTGCTCCTAAACTACTAAACCGATTTTAAATTTTATTCGCTCACCCTGTGCATTTGTCTCCAACTTAGGTTATAGGGTAGAATAAAAATTTCAGATTAATTTAGAAATATTATAATTTTAAAAATTCATTTAATTTTGACAGAGAGAGAATGATAAATAGAGGAAGAAAGAGGGAGCAAAAAACAGAGAGCGAGAAAGAGAAAAAAGATGGTATCACGATGTTTGTCCTGAATGTACTCCTAAACTACTGAACCGATTTAAAATTTTTTTGACTCATCGTATGCATATATATCCAACTTAGGTTATAGGCTATAATAAATATCTCAGTTCAAATCAGAAATTTCAACTAATTTTGACAGTACGAAAACAAAACAGTGTGAAATGACCGTTGCCTGTTTCAGGAAACTTTTATAGAAATTGAAATCGTATAAAAGTATTATGTATGACTTATCGAAGAGGCTTGTAGTAGCTCTGTACGAATCAGAGATATGGACTCTAAGAAAGGACGATAAGGACTATCTGGAGAATTTTGAATAGTGATGATAAATAGCAAATGAAAAAGTCCTGAAAAAAAAGGACAAAGAAAAAGCTGTCCTGAAAAGAAAAGAGAACTGGTTTGGATCCATGCTGAAAAAAGTGCCTCCTTCACAACGTCATCGAAAATATAATAGAAGGATTGGAGGGATTGGAAATAAAAAAATGCAAGTGGTTGATGTTTTAAAAGAAAAGACCAAGAAAACAAAAAGTTTGTTAAGAAATTTATTATTATTATTATGTGACCCTTAGTTTTTGTACCCAAGTTGGTGCAAAAGACTATCCGTCCTATATAGTTGGTCAATATTTCTTGTAACACATAAAAAAGTCGCAGACTCAGTCGCCAGAAATATCGTTCTTGACACTTTGCCAAAACTGTTATTCATACTTTACGAACGAAACAAGGCTAATGTTATGCAATAATTTATATTACACACACACACACATATATATATATATATATTTATGTATACCAATATTTTTCTCGAGATCAACCCATTAGTCAACCACTTTATTATGTGAATTTTATATATCTATATGTGTTGAAGAAAATGTTTGCTAGAGGCGAATTTTACTTGAGATTATATTCGATATCCATGATCTCAAGTAGAAATTTGTTATACTGCTTAATATCAAGTTTCCCTAAATTGAGATTGAAACCAAGACTAGTGTGTCGTAGCGCATGTTGAATATTTAAAGTCCGAATTAAAATCTACAAGCTAAAATTGATGCCATACTGCTTGTTACCAAGCTGACCGAGGTTAAGGTAGAATCCTGGACTATTTTTTATAACTGACATAAAATTTGTATATTGACAAATATATTCGTCATGGAAAAGTGACAAAGTGTTATGTATTGACAAATTTATTCGTAATGAAAAAGTGGCAGAATATTTTGTATTGACGAATATACTCGACATAGTCAAGTGACAAAATTTTACGTATTGTCGAATGTACTCGTCATGGACAAATGATACAATCTTATGTCTTGTCGAGTGTACTCGCAGGTTCATAAAAAAGTGGTAGAAATTTGTCTATTACAAATATACTTGTCATAGAAAGTGGCAGAATTTTGGTTTTGATAAATATACACGTCATAGAATGGTAGCACAATTTTCTGTATTGACGAATATACTCGCCATGGACAAAAAACAAAATTTTATGTATTAACAAGTATACTCGTCATGAAAAATTGACAGAATTTTATGTATTGACAAATATACTAGTCATGAACCAGGAGCAGAGTTTTATGTATTGACAAATGTACTAGTCATAGATAAGTGTCAGAATTTTGTGAATTGACGAGTATACTCGTCATTGACAAATGACAAGTGTACTACATGTAATGACGAGTGGCAAAATATTTGTGTTTGAGGAGTATACTCGTAATAGAAAAATAGCAGAATTTTGTGTCTTGACGAACATACTGGTCATGGAGAATGGAAAAATTTTGTGTTTGACATATATACTCGTCATGGTCAAGTTTCAAAATTTAAATATAATGGAGAGTGACTGAATTTTATGTATTGACAAATAAACTCGTCATAAAAAAGTGACAACATCTTATGCATCGAGGAATATACTCGTCATGAAGAAGTAGAAGAATTTTATATATTGATAAACATACTCGTCATGGACAAATGTTAACTATTTTTGTATCGTCATTGTCAAGTGACAGAATTTTAAGTGTTGGCGAATATACTCGACATAGGAAAGTGACATCTTTATGTATTGATGAATATACCATCATAGACAAAATTTTATGTCTTGACGTGTATACTCGTCATGCATATAAAACAGTGACAATATGCTATTCAAATTGGAATTTTTGAAAAAATAAAATATATTTTAGAAGTCAAGTCGTTAAGAATATTTTGAGTGGCATTTTGCTTTGAGGCAAGTTGCATGAACTTCCATATAAAATATTGAAATGATATATTTAATCAACAAATAATATTATTTAGCTGTTAAAATAACATTTTTATTCTTTATTTTAATAACTAAAAAGTTACTAAAAAGTTACTAAAAAAACCTGAACAATAAATAGCAATTGACTTTATAATCAATTATGAATTTGAGCTTTATAGCCAGTTTAAAAATCCAAATATAAACTTTGCGGTTTGCATTATACACTATATATATATATATATATATATATATATATATATATATATATATTTTGTACATAATGAGTATATCCTTTTTGAATCGTTGTAATTTTAATATATCGTGTGGGCTGTAGCTATTTATAGTAAAATGGATCGTGCGTGGAGCCATTAGCTAATAATCTGATTCAATCGTACTAAATCGTTAGAACTTTGATAATGCAAACAAACATACATACACACAAATATATAAACATACAAAAATCGATCTTATTCAATTTTATGAAAAAAAGGTACTACTTTTTTAAATGAGCAAGAATGTGGTCCGAATGTCTAACCTCGAGGAACACCATAATAGAAATTTATATGGAAGAGATCCTTTAATTTAAAAGTGTTTATTTTTATTAAAATTGTTTTAGTTGCATATCACAGTTTCTAAAATTCCAAAAAATTTACAAAAATCTGAACAATAAATTTAGGATTACAATTTCCAAAAAATCAACTATAGATTTTTAAAAATATTAATAAATTAAAGAAGTAGACCAGAGCTTAAAAAAAATTCGTTACGCAACTTTACCCAGACAGATTATTTATTTATTATAATTATTATACTTATGATTTTTGGTTTTTAGGTTATTTATTAAATTAAAATAAATTATTATCATACCACGTTTGGCCAAAAAATCTCCAGCAAGAACTAAAGACCTGCTGATTTCTTCCAAAAGTCCCAAATCTCTATCACCAAAAATTTTTTTTGGTTTGTTTTCCAAGGGCAATTTTGAGGGCACGCTACCAGATATTTTGATCTTGTGCTCGTGTATAATTTTCCTTATTGTCACTGATATTTAATAAAAATTTAAACCATAATTTCTTGATAATAAAATAATCATACAGAAATTTTTCACAAAAACGACACTTTTAGACATAATGATGATTGATAATGGACCACAAAATTTGTTAAAAATTTATTGAACAGAGACGCAAGACACAAGATGGTATGATTAATTTTGCAGAAATATGTGAGAAAAAAGTAATAAATATAAATTAAAAATATTAGGATAGATAAAAGTATTTTTAGGTATTTAAATAGAGGTCGATGTTTTCTCAAAGACGACTCCGAAAATTTAAAAGCTTCTGAAGTTAAATGTTGGACAAAGTATTTTATTTAAAGATCGTGTAAGAAAAAGTTAGAAAAATTGCTTATACCATAAACTAGCATTTAAGATTTTCGACGAATATTTAAGGCCTACACAAATAGTAGTTGAATTAAATAATTAATGCATTAATCTAATTATATATAAATCAAAAATGATCACATTTTGCTTTAAATTAATTTTGAGACGATTTATCTTTAAATTTAGTAATTGGTTCCTGCGAAAAAAAATTATAATCGTTAAAATTGGTTCTGATATTATAAAATAATTTATCGTCGTCAAAATAAATACAAAGAGACCTTGGATTTATCTAGATTAGATATAAGTAGAAGTTGGTAATAAACATTTGATAAGAAATTAAATTCTTAAAATAATTCATAATTTTTACAAAAAAAACTTATAATTAGTTGAAGTTAACAAAAAAATGCAGAAGTTTGTTGAAACTAAATTTAGAAATATTTGTTTATATTATATAATATACGAGAGAAGTTTAAATATAAAATTTAGCCGGCACAATCTTCATATTTAAAAACAAACTAGTCGAGCCAATAATTATTATAAAAACTTCATACGGTTTTTAGGTATGAAGCGATTTTCTAAAATGTCAGTTTTTGAATAAACCCTAGTTAAAACTATGATTTGTTTATATTAAATAATATACGAGCAAAGTTTAAATATAAAGTTTAGTCGCCAAAATCTTCATATTTAAAAAAAGAATAGTAAAGCAAATATTTTTTATAACCGGTTTTTTTGGTAAATTCCAAGTTAAAACCAAATTCTGTTAAATATAAAGTTTAGACACAATATTCATATTTAGAAAAAAATATTCGAGTAAAATTTTTGTTATAAAAACTCCCAACCGGTTGAAACCGGTTTTTTGGTATGAACTAATTTTCAAAAATATTGGTTTTTCCAATAAAGTTTAGGTCACTGTTCATTTATGAACCTGTCTGTTCACTTATAAACTTATCTGTCCATTTACAACCTTGTCTGCCTATTTACTAACCTGTCTGTCCATTTATAAACCTGTCCATTTATAAACCTGCCTATTTATTATGTGTCAATTTACAAACTTGTCTATTTACAAACCTGTCTATTTACAAACCTGTCTATTTATAAACCTGTCTATTTATAAACCTGTCTATTTATAAACCTGTCTATTTATAAACCTGTCTATTTATAAACCTGTCTATTTATAAACCTGTCTATTTATAAACCTGTCTATTTATAAACCTGTCTATTTACAAACCTGTCTATTCATAAACCTGTATGTCTATTTATAAACCTGTATATCTATTTATAAACCTCTCAAATTACCCATCTATTTACAAACCTGTCTATTCAAATACTCGTCTATTCATAAACCTGTCCACTTTCAAACCTATTCATTCAAACACTTGCACATGTAAAAACCTGGCTATTTAAAAACCTATCCATTTATAAACCTGTCTATCTATAATTTATAATAATAATAATTTATAAGCCTGCATAGTTATAAACCTGTGTATTTATAAAGCTGTCTATCTTTCTATCTGTCTATCTATCCACCTGTCTATCTTTCTATCCTTTCACCTGATTATTCATTTACCTTTATGCCTTTTTATATGTTTACCTAAAGATTAACCTACATATCTACCTGTCTACCTGCCTACTAACTTTCATTTTTTGAATAACTGTATTTAAAAATACATACAAACACACAAATATTTTCTAAGGTATGTTAAATATTCAGAAATCTCTGAAAATCTCTGAAAATCTCTTCGAATATTTCTAATTTTAGATAAATAATTAGTTATTTATTATTAAGTTATTTCAAAAACGCAAACAATTCAAACAAAACCAAAATCTTTTCAATTCAGTCTCTAAGATTTATTAGAACTAATATCACATTGAATACAACAATGTTAATGTTAATATCAACAGCAACAAAAACAACTAGAACAAAAATATCATTCCTTTCGATAAACTAATACTTAATTTAGTTAATAACTAAATTCTTATATATAAAATAATAATAATAATAATAGTTTAATATCAAGACAAATTTATACAAAAAAGACAATACTTCACTTACAAGAAACTCAAAATATTATCCTTTAGGTATAATTATTTTTCACAAAAAAAAACTGTTAGTCATTTTAATATCTCACAGAGACATCACATCCAAAAAAAACGTTGCACATCAAATTAGAATGTTATTTCAAGGCATTTTTAGCAAGTTTCCATCCCAAAACCACAGCAACAAAAGCCACGATTCCAAAATATCTCATTCTGATAAGTCTTGACTCACCATTCGCCTTTTGGACAACCAAATGCCGCTCTTCCTTCCTGATGGATTCAGGGATATCTTCAACATCGTGATGGACAACGTCCACCAATTTCTGCTCTTCTTTCCTGACAACTTTCACCAAATGCTCTTTTTCCTTCCTGATGGCTCCAGGAAAATCCTCAACATCCTGATGGACAACTTTCACCAAACGCTCCTCTTCCTTCCGAATATCCTCAACATCCTGGTACTTGTTTTGTTTTTCTTCCTTGACCAGAAGATCGAAAAGTTTAGACGCCTCTTCATCGGACACGTCGGACATCAAATTTTGGAACTCCACAACCTCAGTAAATTCACTTTTAGGTTTTGCAGGAGCAACCCTTTGGTTTACCGTGACTTGCTCGTGAGTGCATGCCAGGTTTTGTGATTTATCATCTGTCCCCAGTTTTGCAAATTCCAGCAAATGTTTTGGCAACTTGGTACCATCACAGATATCAACACCAACACCATCGAATACTTTCAAGTTTGGTACAGATTGTGCCAAGTCTTCTTGGGCCTCATCTTCCGCATTTTGGAGTCCAAATTTATCACAACGTTTCCTAACTTTTTCCATAAACTCGTTCTCGATTTGTGCAGACATGTTGATCTCAATCTTGGCTTTCAATTTGGAGGTTTCAGTATGTTCTAATTCTTGGTGATGTTTGGATAATTTTATGACGTGTAGGTGTTTACGATTTTCACGTTCAGCTACTTTGGACATGTATTCTGAGTACATTTGGTCACGTAAACGCTCTTCTGGTGATATCAAGTCTAACTTTTTGGTTTGTTTTTGTGGTGTGTTTGGTGCACTTGTGGTAACAAATTTTTTGCTGGTCTGGGAGATATCTTGGTGCGAATAACTTTTCCTAATACTGGAGAAATTAGGGATTAATTCTGAACTGTTGAAATCTTTATCAAAGTACTTCTTGAAAGGATTTGGCGGTTCAGGTTCCTCCGATGTCTTCTTAAGTTCATAAAAATCCTGGTCTATACTTCTTGAAAGTGGGTACTTCAACTTCTCAATCTCTTCAATTTCCTTCATCAAACGTTGGTGCGGTGTTAACTCACCAAATAATTTTTGGTGGGCGCCCAAAGGTTTTGGACAAGCCTCGGGTTTTAGACAAGCCTCGGGTTTTAGACAAGCCTCGGGTTTTAGACAAGCCTCGGGTTTTAAACAAGCCTCGGGTTTTAGACAAGCCTCGGGTTTTAGACAAGCCTCGACACCATCCTCCTTCCTAGCTTCCTCAGCAAGTCGTTCCAAACGTTCAACACAATCATCCAACTCACTAATTTCATCCAAAACTTTGAATTTGCTATCAAAAATTCTATTCTTCCCACGCCTATCAACTCCAGATTTAACAGGCTCTCCTTTACTCCTGGCATCTTCAGCCTTCTGCCTAGTTTTTGCAACCAGTTCCTCCAAATGCAAAAGTTCCTTCTCCTTTTGCAAGTCATCGATTTCCTTCTGGATCTGTCGTTCTTTTTCCAAAATGTACTGCATCTGTTTCTCGTGCAACTCTTTGGGCAAAGAAAATCGTCTGGTGTCAACGTGATGTTTGGTGGCTGTTTGTGGTTCGTTTAAGGATACCGTGGAACCTTTTTTGTCTTGGGTTAAACGATTGGTGATGCTTTCCTCGCAATTTTTGTCACTCGAGGCATCGTAGAGTTTGATCCAGGATGCATCATCGGTTTTTGGGCAAGATATTTTGCGTTTGGTACTTAGGTCATTGGGTTGTGCCAAACGTAGTTCACTTTTGTACAACCTATGGAGTCTGTCAATACTTGACTGATCGACATTGCTGGTATCTTGTTCCAACGTGTAAGGTATTGAACAACTGGACTTGCAAGTCCTTAACAGTTCATTCTTGAGCAACCTTTTAGTCCTGTCATCAGCAGAGTATTCAGGATCCTCCCAACTTTCAAAGTTTTCCTGAACATCACATCGGTACCATCACTCTGACTGTTTTCAGTTTTTAAAATCTCAGATTTGTACAAATTTTCAACACGTGTAGTCTCATAGTGATCCAAGGTGCGCCTAGGTATGGCACTAAAATCTGGAGATGTCACACGTTCCAAATACTTCTCGTGCAAATCCAAAATCGCATCGGCGGTGTTTGGTTCAATTTTGACTTCAGTTTGCTTTTTGGATAAGCACATCAAAACACCTGGATCGCTTTTAGTGGGCACTCCTAAAACCCACTGTTGATCTTTGGTATTTGTGGGCGTTGGAGACTTAATGGTAACCAGATCTATTAAATCAGGTCTTGGAGGCACCCTGGATGCCTCCGACGATGCCAATTCATCATCAGTCATTATTGGTGACATCAAATCCATCAGATTCTTTTCCTCCGGACCAGACTGCCTCCTGAAATTCTGATAACCCTCCTCACTCCCAATGGGCGGTGATTTCGATCCCGTGCTCAATCGTCTCCCCATGCCCACAGGTGGTGTTGTAACCTTAACATCTCGTACAAACCTTTTGCACTCTTTCCTGGTATTCATATCCAAGTTCCGAGCAACCTCCGCCAGTTCTTGAAGAATGTCCTCGCCGTAAGGTTGGGCAGCAATAGCCCGCAGACACAAGGTCCTCAGGGATGTCGGCCCAACTCCTCCTGCAAAACAATCATTTGGTTGATCCGTGAACTCTTCTTCGAGACTTTGCATGCGTGGCACGCATGTTGCACGAGAGGAACAACGGGAAGATCCTTCACTGTCAGGTAATAAAACTACTTTATCTACACCTATACCTGTCTCATCGTAATCGATACAAATTTTGTCCTTGTCTCCTTTCTCATCATAATCAGTACAAATTTTGTCCTTGTCTCCTTTCTCATCATAGTCAGTACAAATTTTGTCCTTGTCTCCTTTCTCATCAGTCATCTTGTTTTCTGCCAGGGCTTTGCGTGTGAGGGCATCGTACCCCCTCAACACCAAATCAACATTTTCAATATCAAACTCGGGGCTAAAGCGCCCCCCACTATCATCTACATCATCGTTGACACTTCCAGTGCTGCTTGAAGGTGTTTCCTCCAAATACACGACCTCAGGAGCCTCATCAAAACTTTCCTGCAAGTTAGTTTTAACCCAGTCGCTGCATATTGATGTAGGTGCCTCAGTGTCCACAAGTTTTGTGCCTAGCAACAAGCACTCGTTGGCACTATCTTGGCCCCGGACAAGCATCATTTCACCAGTTTCACGGTTTAAAAATTTACCGCACGTCCAATTACGCATTACCTCCTGAGGACCTTTGTATCTGGCTTTGTAGGAATCAGGGTCTTCAAAAACATCATCATCCAAGTCGTACTCGTCGTTGGTGCGCATGAAATCCAAAAAGTCGGTACTATTGCGTTTGCTGCCACTGCTTTCACTTTCTTCCTGGATGACGTCTAAATATCTTGGGTTTGTCAATTGGGGTAAAAAGTGGGACTCCAAGGCTGCACGTTTACGGGCACGTCGGATACGCATTTCGTTCAAAGCATCGGTTTTATTTTTACCATCGTCTTCGGCGGTCTTGAAGTCAGTGATTTCTACTGGTAGGACATCAAAATTTTCCATTTGGAAGTCGCTGATTAGGACCTCGGAGTCGCATGTGTCGGACAAATCTTGTAGATCCAGAGTGCTGTTTTCTTCTTCGACGTCAAGTTCTTCTGCAGTTTCCCATTCGACCTCAGAATCGACTTCGGAGATCACTGCTTGGCATTCTGAAGGTGCGTTGACGGAGTCACTAGAAACTGCTTCTGTAATTTTGAAGCCTGTGTCGTCTTCATCCAAACTCCGACTCTTCTTGGTTGCTAGTTTTTGCTTGGGCAAATCTGGGGAATCTACACGGTATTGTTCTGAAGTTTTGGATAGTAAATAGTCTTTGAAGGTAGACAGTTCGTTTTCGGATTCACTTTTTTGAACACTTGTTTCGGGTATCACTATTGTACTAACACTACACACTTGGCCTAAACTTTCACAACTAGTCCTATTAAGTTTCTCATCACTACCTATATCAATCTCACCTAAAATCACACAATCATCATCCAAATCTGTGATGACAACACCACCAGTCAATTTCACCAAAGTCGTCGGAATATCATCACTCACAAAATCCGACAAAGGCCTAGATCTATTCCCATCACTAAAAAAATCCGATATAGGCCTAAATCCATTCCCATCACTACTTAAAACTAAATCACAATTTGTTTTATCATTCACAGATAAATCATTCACACTAACTGAATTTTCTATCTCATCATGTGATTTTTTAGCGGGGTCACCACTATCTTCTTGATCCTCTTCGATGTTCGACGTGTCGATTTTTTGACATTCGCGTCTAGGTCTAGATCTATTCCCATCACTACTTACAACTAAATCACAATTTGTTTTATCACTAACTGAATTTTCTACTTCATCATGTGATTTTTTAGTGGTGTCACCACTGTCTTCTGGGTCGTCTTCGATGTTCGACGTGTCGATTTTTCGACATTTGCGTCGATTTCGACGTTTTTTCGATCTACTGGTCGTAGTGGATGAATTTGTAGTCGACTCTTGCATTGTTGCTTTGTCACTGACCGATGTTAGATTTAAATTTGTTGCCTTATCTAGTACACAAATAGAGAGAGAGCTGGGTGATAGTTTACTCATGGAAAAAAATTGCACGGGGTAATGGGTGATGGAACTAGTTGTAAGTGGTGTTATGCCTTGAGGCAAGTTGCAAGAACTTTGATAAGATATTTTATAAAATACGTTTGATGAAATTTAATTATGGAAATTAGTATAAATACTTTTTTCCATACAAAATTTCAATTTCGACAGACATTCTTCATCGTGTGTGTGTAGAATATTTTTTTTGAAAAAAATTGCATAAAAATATTTTGACACTTGTTTATACAAAAGAACGACCTGCAGAAACATTTGTTTTAAGCAATTTGAGATTTACAGAGTAAAATAATTCGAGGAAACGTGTGAGAAGTATTAAATATTAATTATTTTTCGATTTTTTCAGAAGTTAGAAAAATATATTTTTCATATTTAATTTTAATAATAATTTTTATATTCCAAAAAATATTTTTTAATTATCAAAAATACTTTAAAAGTACAAATGTCCAATTTTGTGAAAATTATTGCAAAAAAGATAAAATGCAGCCTGTCTAGGCACAGTCTAAGTTACAATCTAGTACAGATACATTTGCAAGGGCGTTTAGAATGTGACTTTAAAGGAGCAAATTTCTAATTTTGCGAATTTTTTATTAAAAAAAACAAAGAAGAGCCTGTATAAGCACAGTCTAAGTCACAACCTGGTACTAATATATTTGTAAGAGCGTTTAAAATGTGACTTTACAAGAGCATTTTTACAATTTGGTGTAAAAAATTACAAAAAAAAATTAAATTAATGTTACTAGGCTTATTCTTCGTGATTTGAGGGTTCTAGATGTAAATATGGTGTATACTTATTAAATATATAAAATTTCATAAATTATGTCAATTTTTCAAATTTATCATTTTGAAAATTAATTTCAGAAATTAAAAGTGTGTTTGGGGCCCAAAGAATTTTTTTTTTGTAGTTTGATGAAAGATTCCAAAATTTAAAAAAAAAAATTATTGTTTTAAAACTTGTGAGAAGTATTAAATATTAAATATTCTTTGATTATTTTAAAAATAAAAAAATATGAAATAATATTTTATTATTTAAATTTAAATATTTTTTTTAATTTCCTTTAAAAAAAAAAATAAGTATTAAAAATGATTCTGAATTTAATTTCTTTAATTCTAGCTTAAATGCTAAAGCTCACTTATATACTTAAATTAAATAATTGTAACTTTGCAATGCAGTTTATGTAATTCCTAGAAATATGAGATAAGGTCCTCCGACTTCAACTCCGCATGATCAAGTTTTGTTTTTGTTACTTTTTATGTAAACATATATAAACCTGGTCGTCTAATTTATCGAAAACTAATATATTTTGTATATAAAATACGAAAAATGATAGTTACAGCATTTATAATAATCTATTTGAAAACATTTAAAATCCCTCGATTATTTTCGGTACGGGAAGTTCCAGCAATTTGCCTCAAACCACTAATTCCATTACCATATTTTTTTTTACAAGTGTGCAAAATTTATTTTGAGTAAACTACATAACCAGAGACCCTTTTAAAAGTATCATTTTACAAATATAGACTTGTATTTATTCACCACACTATATATGTACACACAATCTTGCATCTCTTTCCGCCAACAAGAGAGTGATAGGGATAGCTATACGTATAGCAATCTCGTATCTCTTTCCGTTTACGAGAGAGTGATAAGGATAGCGAATGTCTAGATTGCTAAGTAAATGAGTATGCTGAAGTGCAGAGGCGAATTAAGGGAAAAAATGTAAATAAATGTTTTTTTTAAATGTTAATATTTATTTGTGTTCAGTGGAAGTAGTAGAAATGAATAGTGGAATCGTAAAAATCGAACTAGAATTTTTTTAATTTTGTGGAGGTTTTTGGAAAAAATGGAGAAGAGCCCGAATAAGCACAGTCTAAGTTACAGCCTAGTACAAATATATTTGCAAGAGCGTTTAGATTGTGACTTTAAAGGAAAAAATTTCCCATTTTGTGAAATTTATTGAAAAAAAAACAGCCTGTCTAGGCACAGTCTAAGTTACAATATAGTACAAATATATTCACAATTGCACAATTGCAATCTGACTTCAAAGCAACACTTTTCCAATTTTGTGAAAATTAGTGAATAAAAGTGAAAAACAGCCCGTATAGGCACAATTTAAGTTACAACCTGGTACAAATATATTTGCAAGAGCGTTTAGAATGTGACTTTAGAGGAGCACTTTTACAATTTTGTAAAAATTATTTAAAAAAATGAAATTATTGAAAAAAGTGAGAAAAACAGCCAATCAAGACACAATCTAAGGTACAACCTAGTACAAATATATTTGCAAGGGCGTTTAGAATGTGAGCAAATTGTCAATTTTGTGTAAATTATTGAGAAAAAAAAGAAGTTACTATAGGCACAGTCCAAGTTACGACCTAGTACAAATATATTCGCAATTGCATTTAGCATGTGACTTGAAAGGAGCACTTTTTCGATTTTGTGAAAATTATTGAAGAAAACAAAGAAGATCCCTAGACACAGTCTAAGTTACAACCTGGTATAATCATATTCACAAGTTTGTTTAGAATGTGACTTGGCGGAGCACTTTTTCAATTTTATGTAAAATTGAAGACAAGCTTTAATAGGCTATATATATATAATTTTTAGAAATGTGAGATAAGGTCCTTGCATTTAAGTCTAATTTAATCAAGGTCAGGTAATTCATAAGTTGTTATAATTTGTCTATGAAATACAATTGATAAAACTTACAGTATTTATAATAATCCATTTCCAAAACATTTAAAATTCATCAAGTACAGAAAGTTCCAGCAAAATTTCTTAAAGACCACTAATTTATTACTAAAAATTAATTATTTTTTCAATATTTCCAATTACAAGTGTCATTTATCTATTTAAATCCGCCTCTGCAATTCTCATCATCATCCAATTAGGACTGTAACTTATTTACACATTCTGTTAGTGTAGCAAAAATCGAACTAAGCTCCAAATACGATTTAGCAATCCATTCACAACACATAAATAATAATTCTTGCATTGTTAAGACTTTTTACTAGTGGTGTATTCAGGATCGGGAAAAAATACTTTAAAAAATTCTAATACTAGCGATTTTAGTATGTTAGACCCAATACTCCTTCGAAACGGCTTGACCGATTTTCATAAAACTTCGTAATCAAGTTTAGCCACCATTTGATTTTTACTTGATTCTTAACCTTAAATTTTCACACTTTTGAATGAAAATTCTTGCACTGTTAAGACTTTATAGATTTTAGTATGTTCGTCCTTAAACTCCTCCGAAACGACTTGACGATTTCTATGAAATTTTGTAATCACGTTCAGTACGACTGGGAATAGGTTAACATGTATTTTGCATATTTTCTTGATGTTTTCACAAAATACACCACTGTCTATTGCGTTAATATAGGCAAACGTCATTAGTTGACTGCTAATTGGTAAAACAATAAAAAAATATTTTAAAAAATAACAGAACACTAAACTAATTCTAAACAATAGTAGTTGGAATATAATAAACTTTTATTCATAAAACTATGTTTTAGTTTTGTAACAAACACAAAATCAGAGAAATTTAATTTAATTGTATGTAGCAATTAGTTGGATTAGGAATTAATACTGATATTAACTTCAGGTCTTTAAAACATATTTTTTTAATTAAGAGAATTTATTTTCCTTATTGTTTATTATTATAATTTAAAATAATTAACAATTTGCAATTTTTATTAGATAAATCTACATAAAAAATACTATTTTTTATATAGTTTTTTTTAAGAGGTAAAAATTATTAATTAAGAAAAAAATATTTTTCTGAATAATTTCATTTTATTCGAATTGCATATGATGCTATTTTTTTTTATTTAATTTTCTTTCGTTGGAAAGGCTATGATAAATATAATATAGAAGCAATGTTCTATTTATTATATTTTAAATTATGATATTAGTTTTAGTTTATTATGCAATCATGCACATAAATAGAGCAATGATGGACAAAAACAACAAAAAACTTTTAGAAATTTTTTAGAGCAAAAAAGTCAAAACATATCATAAACACAAAATCACAAAAAATTCAAACAATAATGCACAAATAAAAAAGCATACAAAATCAATAAATATAAATATAAATTGAACGATAGTATAAAAGTATAATTTAAAAGAAAATTTACATGAAATTCTTGCTTGTATTTCAAGAGGGTATATTTGTTAGAGAAATTTAACATTAAAATTTAGTTAATGAATAAAATAATTATTAAAATACATTTGCAGAATCAGGAAAATTGGTGAATATTTTAACAGAAAAATAGTGCTATGTATATATTAATTTTTATATTTTTTTTCAATATCTGCATTCTTTCCTTATGGTGGTACAATATTTATATGTAACTTAAGATTTTATAAGATAATAAATAAAAGCAATCTCTCTTGAAATTACAAGCAAAAATTAAACAAATTAAATATGTTTCAAAATAAATCATTTAAATATAAAAATGAATATTTAAAACAGACTTTTACTAACCTGGATCACTAATTTCGGTCCTGATGCAAGTTTTTCCGAAGCCTGTCTGATCTTCTTTGGCGTTTTCTGCAAACAACAAAAAATATTTTACTTCAAGCAAAAAATCTATATTAAAATTGCGTTAAATATTAACAAATAATTAATCAAACTAATGCTGTATGGAATTGTGCCCTAAGGCAAATTTCTAGAACTTTACGTACTGTAATGAAGTATTCGACAAATTTTAAATGTTTTCAAATAGATAATTATAAATACTGTAACTTTCATTATTAGTATTTTATAGACAAAATAGAAGTGCTTGTAAATTGTACGACCAGGTTTAAATATATTTACATGAAGAGTAAATACACAAAACTAATTAAGGGTAGTTTGTTAATCCCATATTTTTAAGAATTGTATAAAATTAATTACGAATTTAAAATAATTTATTTCAAGTATATTAATGGGCTTTGGATTTTTTTAATTCTAAATGTTGTATTTTGATAATCTGAATTATTTTTAAATTTAAAAAAAAAGTTCTAATTCATTTCAATCATTTAAATTGATCTGTGCTCCTGAAATCGTTGACAAAAAAATTGTATCCGAACATATACATAAACACCTAACTTTTTTGTCTGTACCAAAATATTCAGAAACCTTTGAAATGTAATGATATGCAAAAACTTTAATTATATTTGTAATATTCGTAATTAAGAAAAATCGTTGTTTTTTGTATCACAAGTTGTATCACAAACATGAAAGCGATATATTTATAATTTTGATACCAAATATTTAAAAAAATTTAGACAAATAATAAAAATGGCCAATTCGTTTGTAGAAATTAGTTTTTGGCTTCCTTAAGAAAGTTCTTGAATTGTAAAAGTTATTTTTTTTAATTTTCAAAAAAAAAATTTTTTAGATGTCAAAGATGATTCGGATTTGAAATAAATAATTTAAACTTTGCAATTCATTTTATATAATTCTTGAGAAATATGAGATAAGGTCCTTTAGTCTTAACTCAGCTTAATCAAGTTTTGTTCATTTACTTCTCATGTAAACATATGAGGGTCATTAATTAATAACATGTTATTAATGTTATTATAAAGGACGTCGTCCAATTTATATTTTAATCGAATAATAAAAATAACAATATTAGTAATAATCTATTTGAAACATTAAGAATGCCTCGAATATTTCATCAAGCAACGGAAAGTTCTAGCAATTTGCCTTAAGGCACGATGCCATATACCACTAGTTTTTATACAACTCGAAATCGATATGCAAGAAATAGGAGAGCAAAAAAAGTATTACGTAAGACTTTTCTTGTAATTAACATATGCACACTATGTGACGTAACTCTTAGGTAATATATATATATATATATATATATATATATATATATATATATATATATATATACATAATACTAGACATTATATACGGTTCATTGATTGGAATCACATGGGAAACCTAGCAATCAAATAGAACAATGGTAAGTGAACGCATATTATAGTCAGGAAAAACTATATATATATATATATATATATATATATATATATAAATATATATATATATATGTATATATATATACTTATATATCGTAACAATAACCGTATTGTTTTTCCGAAGCAAAGGCCAATGCTATGACCTTAGATCTTTGCAAATTAAACATACACCCATATCATAAAAAGTATCTACTATCCAGTAACTAGTTGTAAGTGGCATTTTGCCTTAAGGCAAGTTGCATGAACATACCCCTGATATGTATACAAAATCAACTTAATCAAAATGAAATTAGATTTATTTGTATTTTACTTCTTTGTATTTTTCCCTAAAAATTGGTGAACTATACTAAATTCCATACAAATTTTATATTTCCTCAGATATCTTACATAGTAGGTTTGGTGAAATCTCGTTATGGAAATTAGTATAAATACTTGTTTCCATACAAAATTTGAATTTTGCAAGATTTTCTTCATAGTGTGCGCGTGGAAATCTTTGTTTGGAAACTAGTACAGTAGCATTTGGTATATAAAAAATGTTAAACATTAAAAAGAATTAGGTGTAAGTGGGATTTTGCATTAATGAACCTTGTTCTTTTTTTTTAAGAAATTAAATGTCTATTAATATAAACTTACTTCAGTTAAAAATTGTTTTAGCAGCAAATGAATTAGTCGATTTGCAATTAAGCAAACAGGTAATTCATTTCTAAAGCATTTTCCATGTCCAAAATAACTTTAATTTATAACTTTTTTTAGAAAATTCACATCATTTAGTATTCACTCACATCTGTAATTATTTATAAATAAAATTCACTAATAAATTATTTAATTTAGAATGCAAATCATAAATAATATTTTAATGAAAACAAGAATTTTTAAAGTAAAAGTCTTAATATGTAAACATTATAACAAAATTTTTATTTAAATATGATATTTACTGTATATTTTGTGAATTATTTTAAACCCAAATTATAATTTCGAATTAAACATAGATATTTATTTAATCTTTCAGAGGAAAGCTTTAATTTTATTTCATTTATTAAAAGAATTTATTATGTGAACCATAATATTTTTATTTAAATTAGTATTAATTTAATTTAATAAATCAAGTTAAAAATATGTCGTTAAATTTCGTTATATGTCAATTGATATCAAAAATCTAGTCTTAGAGTTGTTTTAGTAGAAAAATATTTATTAGTTTTTATGTATAGATTTTTTTACAAATTGCTAATTATAGTGTTAAAAAGAAAAAATTAACTGTCTAGATTGCAAATCATTTTATATAGAAGAAACGAGCCAAAAATTAGTAAAATGGTTACTAGAACACGAAATAATTAATTTTAAAAATCCAAAACAATTCAAAACTATGATCGCAGAACACATCAACACTTTAAAACACAATATAAAAAATGACTACCATTTTTTGAAGAAAATTTATACAAAAGTAGAATTTGTGAAGGATTTCATTTAACCAATGAAAAAATGTGCATTATGTCTCCCACAAGTTTACAGTTAACACATATGTTGCACATTTACTCTACTGTGTTAATTTAATTTTAGTGAAATGTTATTATAATTACAAGTTAAAAATCATATCCTCAAACTAAGAATTATCAAATTTTCTGTTTTGGACACTAAGACTAGCAAATTGTTAGTACTTTTGACTCCTTATAACTGTTTCAATAGAATTGTTTTAGTTTTTAAATTTTATTTTTAGTTAGCACTGAATAAAGACTTAGGATTTTAACAGAACCTTATGAAGAGTAAAATAAATT
>NW_020539725.1:64795540-64885180 GCF_003426905.1 Ctenocephalides felis | reverse complement strand
TAACCTAGAAAATACCAATGAGTATATAATTATACAAAAGAAATCTTCCAGAGCACCGTGTTTGAGAAAAATATGCCAAAAAGTGCATTTTCATATTAACATTTGAAAAAAGTTGATATTTTGAGTCTCTAATAACACTTGCGATCCGTTTAATAACGTTTTTGTGTACAAATAAAACTACAAACCAACAATTCAATCATAATTAAATAATATTCACGTAAAACATCCTATTAAACGTTCATCTGTCAAAAACTTTGACATTTGACGTATTAGCCACCGTCCATTGTTTTATTCAAATTACGCTTCTACAAAAATGTTCAAATTAAAAATGTAAAGTTTCTACGCGATTTTGAAATAATATCTCACCTTTCCGACAACCTACTGATTAGCACGAATTTTTCAAGACTGGCCAAATCGGTTTAGAGGTTTTCGAGTTTTAGCGGATCATTTGATCGAGAGCTCCATTTTTATATATAATATATCTTTCTTATTATTTTGTAACCAGACATCATTACAAAGTATGTATCATTCAAGATCTCCTACTAATAAGTGTGAGTCTCTATATAAATAGAAATTAGGAGATTTATTCCTGAATCTAGTACGTGACATGAATCTTTCTTCACAAAATGAAAGATGAATAACGGTTACATCATATATTCATTGGTTACATCTATGTTGATTTATTGACTATCATGTTGTAAATTTGGATGCACTAGTTGGCTGCCATTCAGTAAATTTGTTCTTTGTGAATTAATATATCTTATATATAAAATTCTTATGTGCGGGTGTATGGTTTGATACTTCTCCTAAACGGTTATTCGGATTTTAATCATTCTTTTTAGAGTTTGTCAAAGGAAATTTTAAAGATTTAATGAATCATGAAACAATAGTAATATTATAGAAATAAATGGTACAAAAAATCACTTATCATTGTTTGACATTGAAAACATTTGCTGCTAGAAATGTCTCTCACTTGAAATTTGAATTTAGGTGAAGTTATGAGCCTAGATAATATTAGAATATAATATACAAGAAAAATGTAATGTCTACATTATTATAGCTGAAAAACAGCTGAGACGTGCCAGAAATTAAAATAATATAAGATACAGTCAAAATCGAATCCACCTGTTAAATTTGGTTTATATATTATAAGGTCTATGTTAGGCACGTAACATATAACATATGAGTCCGCGATTGTCGTCGGCAATGTTTGCTCAGACATGTGACGTCACAGTCCCATATGAAGACTAGCAGTCCATGTAGTGTAATCTCTATGAATGCCACTTACACCTAGACCCATAATTACATTTCCCATGACAACTAATTAGATAACTTTCACAAATTTGACACATCATCATTTAATTACCAATTTGTTGTCTACAAGACTAAAAAAGCTATGAATGAGTGACAAGCCCTCAAAAAAAAAAAGAAATCTGATTACCATTTATCTTTTCAGAAGATCATAACGCTTGTCAAATCGAGTGTTTAAATTGGACATATCTTCAATATAAAAAAATTTAAGCATTAAACATTTCCTTGACACGGAACCGAGTTTTGAATAACAATACGAGTAGAATTTACACTAATGTATTCGGCACACGTATTATTTTGTAATAAAACCAGAAACTGTTAAATTTACAATAGAAACGTGTAGTAGCCTTTTATTTGTGTCAATACTTGGAAAATTATGCCAAAACTAAAAATAACTAGCGGTGTATGGCATCGTGCCTTAAGGCAAATTGCTGGAACTTTCCGTACCGTAATGAAATATTCGAGAAATTTTAAACGTTTTCAAATGTATTATTACAAATGCTGTGTTACTTTAATTATTTTTGCTATCTTGTTATATCTGAGCTAATCAAATGTAAATCATAAATCAATTTATCTCCAGGAACATCAACAATCGCCATTTCATTTCGAATTCAATTTCAAAAAAATAGTTTAGTTGCCTAATTTGCACAAAATTGAAAAAGTGCTCCGGTATAGTCACAGTCTAAACGCATTTGCAAATAATTCTGTGCGACATTTTCACTTATACTGTGCTTAGCTTGGCGGCATTTATAAGAACTAAAATGATTGTTGTTAAATTGAGGAGGCTACATTTTAATATATTTCGTTTAATATTTTTGGACCGGTTCGATTTTTATTTGTTTATAACTTCTAAACAAATTGTCCGATTGTTTTGCAATATCCAGCAAATTTTTAGCCAATTAAATTATCTACAACTTTTGTTAATAACAAAATGTTGTATCTCATATCCTTTTACCTAAAATTTGCAATGAAACAGGTTGTTGTTAAATTTTGGAGGTTGCATCAGTATATCTTGCTTCATACTTTAGGACCAGCTCGATTTTTATTTATTTATTTATAACTTCAAAACGAAATGTCCCACCATTTTGCAATATTCAGCAAATTTATAGCCAATTAAATTATCTACAATTTCTATTAACAACAAAAATTGGTATCTCTTGTCCTTTTATCAAAAATTTACATTTAAAAAGGTAGTTGCTAAATTTTGGAGGTTACATCGTACTCATGTATCTTACTCTGTCACTCTACACTGTCAGGTATATGTTGCTCTTTTTTGCACTAGTATTTTATATATCTCTCTCTCATTTTCTCACTATATACTGCTGTCTCTTTTACGTTTAATCAAAACAGCCTCTATATCACATCGCGACTTAAGAAGTTTTACTTCAAAAATAAAATTCTATTATACTAATTTATACATCGCCAACCTAAGAAGTTGAATTCAAATGTAAATCATAAATCAATCAATTTACCTCCAGAACATTAACAATCGTCATTTCATTTCGAATTCAATTTCAAAAAAAAAAATTGTTGCCTTACACAAAATTGAAAAAGTGCTCCCGTACAGTCACAGTCTAAACGCATTTGCAAATAATTCTTTGCGACATTTTCACTTATACTGTGCTTAGCTTGGCGGCATTTTCACATTTTTCAATAGTTTTCACAATATTGGAAAAGTGCTTAAGTACGTATACAGTCTAAACGCACTTGCGAAAACATTTGTACCAGAGTGGCGCTTAGACTGTGCTTACTCTGGGTAATTTTTTGAATTTTCAATCCAAAATTACAAAAATATTTTATGAAAAATATAAAAATATGTGACAATTTTTTATCCTCAAAAGCAATTGTTTTGTCAATACAAGCAGACTTCCCTACGGGAAGTTAATATATATCTTATATATAAAATTCTTCTGTACGGATGTATGAACTCGAACTCCTTCTACACGGTTAGATGTGTTTTGATAAATATTTTTAGAGTTTGTTGAAGGAATTTTTTAAGAATTTTCTTCTAAAAAAAGACTAAACTTTACAGTTTTTATTAACACACTTCAAACATTTACCAATTACATACATCTTCAAATCTCTTCTACAATGAGTACTAAAATCTTGCACAAATCTGATAAATCAATATCCATATAGGTGATATCATAAGAATTTGTCGTATAAACATAGTTTGTACTGTTGACGACCTTGTCGTTACAAAAAATCAAGAGATGACATGTTTATGCAAATAGTCAATATATATATATATATATATATATATATATATATATATATATATATATATATATATGAAATGATGTTAAATAACTGGTAACCTTGCGACATGGAACTATGGACGTTAATTTACTCATTGGATGGATTATTGTGCAAATATTTTTAGTAATAAAGATTTTTATCTGCAAGGTGATTGGTATAATATTTTTCTTTAATATTGCTTAAAATGATACTTAAGGTTCCCATAAGATAATCCTATAACTTTAAGAGAAATTCCTCTAGTGAAAAATTTGTGCCAAAGTTTTTGACTTGCTAGTTAGTGTAGGAGGAGATTTTGTTTTTATTCATTATTATGTATACAGAGTGTCCCAGAACTCAACGTCAAACCGAAACAGTGATAGTATTGTTAAAAAATTAGTAAAAAATTCTAATACATTCGAGATTGTAAGAGATTCATCGAGATTGAACGAAGTTCATTGAGATTGTATAGAGTCTGGTGTGCATTTCTAAATGCATTTGCACAAAGTAAAATGTAACAAATGCATTAAACTTTCACTAAGCACAATATCGTTTAAAATGAACTAAGATTGTTTGTTTTGCAAAAACATGCATCAGAGAAGGTCAAGGTTATTGAAGGTAGATCCAAATTCAAAAAAAAAACTAGTGGGGTGGGTGGCATTGTGCCTTAAGGCAAATTGCTGGAACTTCCCGTACCGTAACAAAATGTTCGAGGAATACTGAATGTTTTCAAATAGATTATTATAAATATTATAACATTGTCTAATATTTATAAGAATTATATAAACTGAATTGCAAAGTTGAAATTATTTGTAAAGTATATTAGAACTATAGTCAGAATTAAAAATAAAATCTGAATTATTTTCGATATACAAAAAATTAAAAAAAAAAAAAGTTGAAACAATTTTTTTTTCCAAAATCAATTATTTTGTTAAGACAAGCAGAAAGTTCTTTGAATCATTTAAATCGGACGCTTAGTTCTCTCAAAAACTGTCATTTTTTACATATTTAGCTCCGTATCTTCGAAATGGCTGGACCTGCCTTTGCCAAAAACTAATAAACGCTTCTCCCAATCATTACTAATCGAATGTTTTTTAAATCATTCAAATCGGCTACTCCGTTCTCTCAAAAAGTCGATTTCTATTTTCTGCACTCTTTGCTCCGTATCTCCGAAACGACTGGACCTGCTTTTGCCAAAAACTAATCAGCTCTTTTCCCTGTCAATAGGAATCGAATGTTTCTTGAACCATTCAAATCGGTTGATCCGTACGCCCGATAACGTGGGAGAAAATTTGTATCCATACATACATACACACACACACACATCCATTTTTTCTGAGGTATGCCAAAACGTTCAGAAACCTTCAAAACGTCGAGAAATGTAAAAATTTTTAATTCCGATTTTTGGCCCATTACAGTAACTTACCCTACGGGAAGTTGAAAAAAAATCGAGCTTAATCAAGTTAAACTATTCTAATTGATACAGAAGTTGTTTATATTGATTCAATTATATTCATTCAGTTTTTTTAAATATTTTTGCAAAGCAGGAAGATTGATACTAAGTCCAAAATTATTTACTCATCCTAGACAGAGCCAGTTCAAGTGAGTGTAAATTTTAGATAATTTAGGCAAATTTGTTTAAATTTTTGAGACTCTAGCACTTCCTAATTTTTCATCCTAAGGCAATAAATTAAACTTCAAAATTAGTTCTACACATTTTTTTTTTTTTAGGTTGCCAAAATAGGATAGATTTATATTCATCTATGGAGCATACCTTGGAAACCTCTGCTTTATTCTTGTAAATCGTATTTATCATACGATTAGGAATCGAAATAAGCAACTATGTACTAGATTTTATAAATAACAATGCAGTATACGTTCCAGACACGTGTAGATATAAATGCTTATGAAGAATTTACATGTTTACTCATCTGCTAAAGATTAGAAAAGGGCTGAATTGGGTATCATATTCTTTTAAAAATAATTAGTGATATTTAAAATATTTGCAATCTTTATGCTTCTCTTAAATAGAGACGGAATTATTTTGAAGAGATCACCTTTATAACGAATATTTGAGATTTTGTATGAACCTAGGCATAATTGAAGGATCATTCAGCTTTCTTAGGACCAAACTATTAGTTTTTTGATTATATTATATTTTGCTTGAACGTTTTTTTAGTTTTCACTCTAAACAACTTATACAACATCTATATTTTTTTCTTTTCACCTATAATGTATTTGATAGTCTTTTTCCACAAGTTTACAGCAGGTAAGTTTTCGTTAGAATGTGGGCCGAGTTGCTGGTTGTTTTAGAAGTTTTTTAGGTGGTAGTAGAAAAGTCTCATTATTTTATGAATTCGACTCTGTAAATTAATGTGTAATGTATGTATGTAGTCATGTAAATGTATGTATCTATGTAAATTCTCAATTAACCGCATCAAAACACACATGGTCCGACTTTTCAGTATCGTGCGAGACGCCGACGGATTAAGTCGTCTTATTATTATTTCTATCACTCTTAGAATAAGGAATTGTGAAATTGCATTCGGTATAAATAAATAATTATGAACAATTGTTGTTATTGTTTCATGTTATTGAAATATGTATGTTGACTTGACGAGAACTTTGTGTTGTTTATAACAAGTTTGTATGAAGTGATTTATAATCGATTGTGATAAAATTGTTGTGTAAAACGTCATAAGGATTATTTTACTGTTTTGGAATTGGTAATTGCGTTTTTTGGACAATTGTAACTTCATTAGTTTTTTTTAAAATTATATTAGCCTTACTTACTCAGAGAATTTTGGCATACCTGCAACTTACATTTGATACTATCTCTATTTTTATTATATCATAGACTATATTTATTATTTCATATACTATAAATTTTTACAACCAACCTTTTTTTTATTTTTCTTCTAACCTTACATTTTATTCTAACTTCTAATTCTACTCTATCTCAAATCAACACTTCAAATTTTAACTTAATTTCAATCCAACAAATCATCAAATAACAATTCCATATCAGTGCCAGGACTCGAACCGAGTACCCCCCGGCATGTTAGTCGGGCATGCTACTGACTGAGCTATTCAACAATCTAAATTCTAGTTAATTTCAACCCAAAAAATCATTAAATGATAATTCTATGTCAGTGCCAGGACTCGAACCGAGTGACCCTGGCCTGTTAGTTAGGCATGCTACTGACTGAGCTATTTGACAATCTAAATTCCACTTAATTTCAATCCAACATATCATCAAATGACAATTTTGTATCAGTGCCAGGACTCGAACCGGCGTGTGAGTCGAGCATGCTACTGACTGAGCTATTCAATAATCTAAATTCTACTTAATTCCTATCCAATATATCATCAAATGACACTTTTGTGTCAGTGCCAGAACACGAACCGAGTACCACTGGCGTGTGAGTCGAGCATGCTACTGACTGAGCTATACAATAATCTGAATTCTACTAAATTTAAATCCAACAAATAGTCAAATGACAATTCTACGTCAGTGCAAGGACTCGAACCGAGTATTCTTTTAATTTCTATCCAACAATTTAAACGACATTTCTATGTCAGTGCCAGGACTCGAACCGAGTACCCCCGGCCTGTGAGTAGGGCATGCTACTGACTGAGCTATTTAACAATCTAAATTCTTCTTAATTCCTATCCAATATATCATCAAATGACAATTTTGTGTCAGTGCCAGGACTCGAACTGAGTAGCCCTGGTGTGTCAGTCAAGAATATTACAGACAGAGCTATTGAACAATCTAAATTTCTACTTAATTTCAATCCAACAAATCAAATAATTCCATATCAGTGCCAGGACTCGAACCGAGTACCCCCCGGCATGTTAGTCGGGCATACTACCTACTGAGCAATTGAACATTATATATTCTACTTTATTTCGATCAAACATATCATCAAATGACAGTTCCATGTCAGTGCCAGGACTCGAACCGAGTGTCCCTGGCGTGTGAAATCAGGCCTGCTACCGACTGAGCTATTCAACAATCTATATTCTACTAAATTTAAATCCAACAAATAGTCAAATGACAATTCTACGTCAGTGCAAGGACTCGAACCGTGTATCCCTTTAATTTCTATACAACAAATTAAACGACAATTCTGTCAGTGCCAGGATTCGAACCGAGTACCCCCGGCATGTGAGTAGGGCATGCTACTGACTTTTTTTTTTCAAAAAAATCGAGTAAGATTGTTTTATAAATTATTTCTTAGATAATAAATAAAGGACAATATTGTCTTTACTTTCTATAACAATAACAGAATTATTTTTGTAATAAAATTAGAGTATTTAAATTATTTTAAAAACAAAAGATTTTGTGTGATTACGTAATAAAACAATTTAATTATTTAATTAATAAAACTCATAATATTTGAAAAAAAAATTAATACTAATGTTTGATTTTAGATTTATCAATAATAATAATAATTATGTTTAAATTGCATCATAGCAATTTATATAGTCTAATAATTTAACAATTGAATAATTATTTAAAGAAACAATTCTAAATAAATATTTCGTAGTTTATTTATATTTATTATCAAAGTAGATGAAAAGTAAAAATAAACACTTATATAACAATTACATTTATTTGTTTCTTTAAGTAACTTTGATTAAATATTTTATTTACTGAATCATTAAAACGCATTGTTCAATTTTTTCTCACCGATCATGAGATAACAATTATTTAATGTTTATTTATTTAATTGATACTTTTAGTCATATGTTTCATTTTTGAGTTCTTAAAACATCCTAAACTAATTATAATTTTAGTAGAAATATGTATTTAAAAATGTCCTACGTGATAGTTATGTTTTATAATATTAGGATTCATGTATTTCTACCGAACTTAATATTTAAGAAATATTTAAAAATGTAATATAATAATTAAATCAAACAATTCCACATCAATTTCCTTAAAGCATTCTCAAAATAATTCTTTTAACAAAATGTTCTTTTAGAAGTTTCCAACGTTTTCAGCACAACAATAAAAAAACTTTTCCATTCCGAGCTCGAAATAAAAAGTTTTAAAGTAAATACGATTTTTTAAAAAGTTCAGCTAGAAGTAAGTTTCTTATTTGTTGTATATATAAAATACTCTTTATATTGTACACGAATTTTTACATTGAAAATATTTTATCAGCGTTTCAAAAATCAAAATAGCTCAGTCAGTAGCATGCCCGACTCACACGCCAAGGATACTCGGTTCGAGTCCCTGCGCTGACATAGATTTGTCATTTGATTTGTTGAAATAAAATTAAGTAGAATTCAGATTTTTAAGTAACTCTTGTTCTAGAAACTAAATCAGCTGAAATGCAACGGAAATGCGTTACGCCACAAATATTGATTCCTCATTGGCTACCGATACGGTCATTCAAAACGCATTGATGTGATTGGTCGATATCGTCTTGTCATGTGATATCTTTGATTCTATACGAATGTCAAATAACCACAAATTAGGGTTATGTCATCAAAACCTTAATACTTTCTTAATTTTGACGTACAAATTTTTAACGTAAAAGTGTTACAGTACAGTGTAACAGTCTAAACGCACTTGGGTGAACATTTGCACCAGAGTGGCGCTTAGACTGTGCTTAGCCTGGGTAATTTTTTGAATTTCCAAAATCCAAAATTACAAAAATATTTTCTGGAAAATAAAAAAAAGATGTAATAATTTTTTATCCTCAAAAGCTTCAAAAGGAAAGAGAGAATGTTAGAAAAAAAGGTCCCGAAAGACAGTAAGAGATATATTTATAGAAAGTGATAGATATAGAATTACATATAGATAGCTATATAGTCAAATAGCTAATGTTTGAGCTTATGTCGTCGAAATCTTAATATTTAACTTTAATGATTTTTTATTAATATTTTTCTAATTTTTGTTACAGTGTTGTGACCAACAAACTATTCAATCAGTGTCTTAATTTTGTGTAAAAAAAATGAAAGTGGCGGAAAGACAATTTAAAAAACTTTTAAAAATGTTAAAATAACAAAAAAGTGTCCTGTAATTTAAAATTCATCAAGGATGTCTTCGAAGCAAGTGATCCTTGAAGGAGGGCCCCCTTGGGGCTTCCGAATGTACGGGGGCTCGGATCAGAGGATGCCCCTGAGGATATCACGGGTAAGTAATAATATTTTATTGGATATATATATATATATATATATATATATACTAGCTGACCCGGCAAACTTTGTTTCGCCATAATGGCAATAAATAAGCAGTTTTTATAATTGAAAAAAATAAAACAAAAATAAAATACCATCATTAATCATTCATATTTATTTCTGAAAATAATAAATTATAAATCATAGAATTGTGGGGATTTGGCAGGCTAGTCATGAGAGAAAAAACAATTGCACTTGTCATATATTTTCATAGCATTAATTTTTATAGTAAATAAATTTTATATATTAGGTTGTCAAATATCTCCCTTCCGCTTTTTTGCTATTGGTTTATAATACAAAAAGGCGGAAGGGAGATATTTGACAACCTAATATTTTCATACAAGTGGAGCTTATACTTTCATAACCATAACTATTCCCACAGAATGAATAAACTAAATGGACAGTTTATAATTAATTAATTTTGAATTTGAATTTTAAAAAAACTGGGATAAAAAGTATCTTGTGTCCTTCTCCTGTCTCTAAACTAAGTCCCTGCCAATTTTCAGCTAAATCGGTTCAGCCGTTCGTGAGTTATAAGTGTTCTAACTAACACGATACTCTATATATATATATATATATATATATATATATAATACATAAATATATTAAATTGCAAAGTAAGTTTTTTACTGGAATCAACATTGTCAACGATTCGTGCGCGTGGATTACAATTATCCAACACGTTTATGGTAATATTGTATATATATATATATATATATATAAATTATTTACCATATAATTACAGTAATTACACACACGCCTACATTCGAAACAATCGCCTCGAAGGCATTGAGCATTTCAATAGATAATAATATCTCAATGCAATCCACTGAAGACACCTTTTCTACTATTTTTATATTTTATATAGTTATTTATTATTCTAACAATTTCTATAAATAAATAATAAATGAATATACATTCTTAAATGAGACAATAACACATTAATTTAAAAAATTCAGACGTTACCACAAATAAAATATATGTAAACAAATTGCTTCACCTTTGCTTCGATTTTAATTGTTTGCTCTCTTCATAGATGGCGCTACGAAATGTAGCACGTAAATTTACCCCTTGGTTTCAGTTCTAGATAAGATTATACATAAATATATAATATAGAAAATATGAACAAAATTAATTTAAATAAATTAAATTACCATTACAATTGCGTCTATATAGAATTAGCATAATTTCTCCGTTACTCGTAGGTTTTTGCATAAGCCCACTCGTGTAATTTGATTCAATTACAATTTATATTAATAATTAAATATTAATTGACGTCTGACACTAATTTTTAACAATTGCTCTATCATTCAATGTGCTTTTTTATTCCATATATTGATTGCAACCCACGACTTGAGTTATTTTTAAATACTTGCCATAATTAATAATAGTGACTTGTCAATACTTTGTGGACAAGTGTATCAGGAAATCATTTATTTATTAGAGAATAGAGTATTTTCTTTATTTAGTAATAAAATTTCAATTTATTTGTTTTAATCTATTATCAATAAAATTTAATAATGAACATTTGTCTTTATAAAATAATTTTTTATATCGTATTTGATAATTTTAATTTACTTTCGGTAATATATGTACAATCTGTCTTGGATATTTAATAACTCCATATTTTCTTAGAAAACTTCTAAATTTTAGTATTTGTAGTTACATTAGGCATTCTGAAGAATATTATATTTTAATTACAGTATTGTATCTGAACCGATTTGTCCTGAAGAGCTTTTTGAAAACAATAGTTACTTACGGAAATACATTTTTATGTTTGTACGTTTCTTATAAGATATTTATTAATTCAAAATTTTCTTAGAAAACCCGTCAATTTTAGTACTAGTCATTATAGTGGACACAATAAAGAATATTTACTCAGAATTTTAATTATTTGTTGTGAACAGTTTGTCCTGACGAGCTCTTTGAAAATAATGCTTACTGCTACTAGAATACATTTTACGTTTGTACTTTTTATGGCAGATATTTATTAACTCAAAATGTTCTTATAAAACATATATAATTTAGTATTTGTCATGATAATAGACACAATAAAGAATATTTTTTCATAATTTTAATTATTTGTTGCAAACAGTTTGTCCTGAAGAGCTCTTTGAAAGTAATTTTCACTAATACTGGAATACATTTTACGTTTGTACTTTTTATGGCAGATATTTTTTAACTCAAAATTTTCTTAGAAAACGCGTCAATTTTAGTGCTTGTCATTATAGTAGATACAATAAAGAATATTTATTCAAAATATTAATTATTTGTTGCGAACAGTTTGTCCTGAGGAGCTCTTTCAAAGTAATGCTCACTACTACTAGAATACATTTTACGTTTGTACTTTTTATGGCAGATATTTTTTAACTCGAAATTTTGTTAGAAAACTCATCAATTTTAGTACTTGATATTATAGTAGATATAGTAAAGAATACACACATATATATATATATATATATATATATATATATATATATATATATATAAACATAGGCATTTGTATCCGGGTCGTTTAGTATGCGTTTTAGTGTGAAAGATCATGATGTTGATGACCTCATCAAAAAGACATAATATATTCATATTCAGACATCAATAATATATATATATATATATATATATATATATATATATATATATATATATATATATATATATAAATTATTGATGTCTGAATATGATTATATTATGTCTTTATGATGAGGTCATCAATACAATATAATATATATATATAAACGTGAAATGTATATATATATATATATATATATATATATATATATATATATATATATATACGAGTATAAATACTCCTGTTTACATTTTAGGCATTTATATGATTTTTTTAAATTTAAATTAGAAATCCTCAATAATATAAAAAATATTATATCAATCTATAATAATCAGTATTTGAAACTGATATGTTTAATTAAAACTATAACTATTATGTTGTAATTAATAAATAACTCTGGATGAAATAATATTTTTTGAATAAATTAAATTATAAATCGCTACACCACCTCTTTGCCATTACCTCAATTTTAATTATTTTCCCATTCCATAGATGGCGCCACCAATAGTAGCACGGAAATAAACCCGTAGGTTCAATTCTAGATAAGATGAATTATATAAATATATAATATAGGAAAGATAAACCTGATTAATTTGACTAAATAAAATTAGAATATACTTCAAATACTTATCATGTATCTTACCAATATTTATAGAAAAAAATATATGTTTAACATGTGTATTCTTTTCTGAATGAATAATGTACACAAATAATAATTAATCAATATGTTTCACTTTTTTTTGTTCTTTTCACACCTGTCAAAATATCAATCAATCTGATTGTAAGATATTGATAGATTTATTTCATTACATTATTTTTTTTGCTTTTATCAGGCATCATTTTGTTTGATTAATTATATACACATACTTACATTAAGACTTAAAATGTATATTAATTCCATACACCACTAGTTTATTATTATAATTACACAAATTCTAATTACACCGAAACATATTATACAAGACTTGTAATTAATTTTTTTTATAGATAATTATATAAAACACCTGTTCAAATTACGCAATTGAATTGTTTCCTAGCTCATTATATTTATGATGGGTTAATCAATCATAGTTTTTTTGTTAATAATTATATTTTTTTATTTTTATAATAGATTGTGAGATTTCACAGTAATTGTTTATAATGTCGAAATAATTGACCACAAAATATTAATGGAAAATTAAAAGATTGTATAAATTTTTAGTAGTATATTGTGTTGGATTATGAAGACCTGTTTATTTATTATTATTTACTTACAACGTGACGAATATCACAAATTTCAGAAAAATTCAAAAAATACAATAAACTTGAGTTTGGTTTCAAAAAATTCCTGATATTCAAAATTTTTATACGTTTGAATAATTTTTACACTATGGATTATTTCAATTTTCAATTTCTTTTACAATGCCACTTACCCCCAGTTTCCTTATTTTTTCACTCGCAATTAAAATTAGAAAGTCCAGTAATGTTAAAAAAAACTGCATAAGATATGCTTCTTAAAAAAAAACTTGCATTTTGTTACTAATTGCAACAATATCTTTAACAAATCCACAGTCGTCATGGCCAGATGATTTTGAAGGAAAGTGCATTTATAATTATTGCGATTTTTATGATTAACTTTTACTGAGTTTACTTAAAACACACACATAAATACACACATGTATGATTTATTAAAATATTTTATTTTTCTGAAGTAATCGAAAAAGTTGTACATAATTGTGATAAATTGAATTTGATTTGTTTTCTACTGAAAATTAGATTTTTTCTCTGAAAATTTGATTCAGCTATAGATATATGATTTTCCCCCTGAAAAATTAATTTTTTCTCTGAAACTTTAATTTTCGACGCAAAAATTTAATTCTCTTCCTGAAAAATTGATTTTTTCCTTGGAAACTTGATTTTTTCCCTAAGAATTTCTGATCTGATTTTTACTGAAAATTTGATTTTATTCTCATGGAAATTTAATTTTTTTCCTTGAAAAATTGATTTTTCACCCTTGAATATTTAATTTCCTCCCTAGAAAATTTGATTCTCTCCTTGAAAATTTGATTCTCTCTTTGAAAATTAGATTAACCCCCTGAAAATTAGTTTTTTATCCTAAAAATTTGATTCCTCCTTGCAAATTTGATAATTTCCCTGGAAATTTAATTTTTTGTCCAAAACTTTGATGACCGCTGAAAATTTGATTTTACTCTACTGGACATTTGATTTCCTGTCTTAATAATTTGATTTTTTTTTTCTGGAAACTTGATTTTCCCTCTGAAAATTTTTTTTCCCTGAAAATTTGATTTCCTCTTTAAAAATTCGAATTTTTCCTCAATTTTAGTTTTTTCCTAATAATTTGATTATTTTCTCTAAAAATATAATTTCTTCTCTGAAAATTTGATTCTCTTCCCCTGGAAATTTGATTCTCTCCCCCCGGAAATTTGATTTTTCCTCTGTAAATTTGATTTGCTACCCTAGATATTTTATTTTTCTCTCTTAAAATTTGATTACCCTCTTAGAAGTATAATTTCTCCCTGAAAATTTGATTGTTTTCCTGAAAATTTAATTTTTTCTGCATGAAAATTTGATTTCCTCTCTGTAAAAGTTGATTGTCTCTCTGTAAAATTTGATTTCCTCTCTGAAACTTTGATTTCCTCGCCAGAAAAATGGATTTTTGCTCTGGAAATATGATTCTCTCCTGAAAATTTTACTTATACACCTCCGGAAAATTTGATTTCCGCTCCCTGAAATTTTTTACCACCTCTCTGAAAATCCCCCCCCCCCTCCTGAAAATTTTATTTTCTCCCCTGAAAATTTGTTCTTATCCCTCTGGTAATTAGATTTCTCTCCTGAAAATATGATTTTTTCCCTCCTGAAAAAAATTGTATACTCTCCTGGAAATTTAATTACTCTCCTGAAAATTTGATTCTTCTCTGAAAATTCGATTTTTTCTCTGAAAATGATATTGTCTCTCTAAAAATTATATTTCCTCTCTGAAAATTAGATATTTTCTTTGAAAATTGTATTTTCTCTCTGAAAACTTGATTATCTCTCCGAAAATTAGATTCTCCCTCTAAAAATTTAATTCCCGCCTTGAAAATATAAAGTTTTTCTCTTGAAAATATAATTACTCCTCGCGAAAATTTGATTTTCCCACCACTTAAAATTTTATATTCCCCACCTGTACATTTAATTTTTTTTCGCTTTCGCTTTTTTTAAGATTTCGCTTAACAGTTTCAGAACTCTCTTTAAAATCCTTAACAGTTTTATCATTTCAACTACAAAACTTGTGATATGAACTTCCTACAAGTAATTTTCAGTTATCATTTCTGTTGGGCCCTTTTCTCCTTTTTCCGATTACGCCCCTGTCAACAACTTACCAATATCATTTTGTCACATGTTTGACTTTTACTATTTTGATTCTTATCTCGACATTTGTTTTTTTTTTTAATTGTATTGGTTTAATAACAACATGAGCCCCCACTCACTCGCTCACTTACTGATATATACAGGTTAGGTTTTCGTTATGTGATCTATCTCAGAAACGAATGATACCGACAAACGATTTTAGTGGAGCCCAATTGAAAATCGATAAATCGAAAATAAAGGTTTAGTTAAATATAATGATATTAATGTGCGGATAATATATATTATCTTGTATTATATGGAATTTTATGTTAAGCACATTATTAATTTTACTATATATTGCAATTTTGTATATTTCTTAATTGATATCCATAATGTAAAATAATTGTATTTTTGAGTCTTTTTGGAAGAAATCTGTGGGCTATATACAGATATATTTAAAGGAAAGTGCATTTATAATTATTGCGAGTTTTATGATTAACTTTTACTGAATTTACTTAAAACACACACATACATAGATACACATATAAACTATATAAAGATTTTGTTTTTCTGTGTTTACCGAAAAAATTCTACATAATTGTGGCAAATTAATTTTCATCTTTCCTCTTCAAAATTTGATTCTTTATCTTGAAACTAATTTTTTTCCTAAAAATTTGATTTTTTTCCTAAAAGTTTGTTTTTTTCCCTGGAAATTTGATTTTATCCATCTAAAAATTTATTTTTTTCCTTGAAAATTTGATTCCCCCTGGAAATTTGATTCCCCCCCTAGAAATGGGATTTTTCGAAAATTGAGACAAGATTTTAGCAAAAGGACTTACTGACGAGCAAATAGGTTTCAGATTTTAAAAAAGGACTCTACTGACACTCAACATTAGTTAATTCAGTTATATAAATCTAGATTTTAATAAAAGAGCTCTACTTGCAAACAAGCTACATAAAAATGTTCTCTAATCGAAAATTGGGACAAGATTTTAGCAAAAGGACTCTACTGACGAGCAAACAGGTTTTAGGTATCAAAAAAGGACTCTGCTGACACTGAACATAAGTTAATTTAGTTGGATGAATCTAGATTATAATAAAATGACTCTATTGGCAAGCAAACTGGTTTTAGATTTTAAAAAGGACTCTACTGCCAAGCAAACTGTTAAACTGAATATAGACTTAGATTTTTAATAAAAGGACTCTACTGACAATCAAACTGGTTTTAGATTCTAACTAGAGGTGTATGGCATCGTGCCTTAAGGCAAATTGCTGGAACTTTCCGTACCGTAATGAAATATTCGAGGAATAATAAATGTTTTCAAATAGATTATTATAAATATTGTAATATTGTATAATATTTATAAGAATTATATAAACTGGATTGCAAAGCTAAAATTATTTATTTCGTATATATTAGTGAGCTTTAGAATCTTAGGTAAAAAAAATCGATTTATTTCCGATATTCAAAAAAAAATGTTTCCAAAAGCAATTATTTTGGTAAAACAAGCAGAAAGTTTTTTAGATCTTCCTAATCCGACGCTTAGTTCTTTCAAAAACTGCCATTTTTGCACATTTAGCTCTGTATCTCCCGAAACCGCTGGACCTGTCTTTGCCAAAAACTAATCAGCACTTCTCCCCATCATTACGAATTGAATGTTTTTTAGATCATTCAAATCAGATACTCCGTTCTCTCAAAATCTCTAATTTATATTTTCTGCATTCTTTGTTCCGTATCTCCGTAACGGCTGGACCTGCCTTTGCCAAAAACTAATCTGCACATCTCCTTATCATTACGAATTGAATGTTTTTTGAGCCATTCAAATCGGTTGATACGTGCGCCCGAAAACGTGGATGAAAATTTGTATCCATACACACACATCATTTTTTATAGGCTATAATAAAATTCAGTTCATATTTGAAGCATTAAAATTTTCGGAATTTTCAATTCAGTGAAAAACTTTTACTTCATTATGTTTAGATCAACTTTTCTCAGCCCTATTTTCTATATCAGCTGTCGAGCACTTCAGATACGATTCAGAATTATTTCTGAAGCACATTCGCTTCAGATACCAAATCGTTCGGCATATTGCCTTCTAAATGTGTAATTTTTGCAAACTACATATTATTATAAAACGCAACTAAAATTTACTATTAATTAATTTATTATTAACAAATGAATAATTACAAAAATCGGGTAAAATTCGAAAATTTGCGACATCTTTCACCGCGTAATCGATCAGTGACGAAGTGCATATGTGGTTTGTTTAGGTAAATATTATTAATAATTAAATTGTTATATAAAAATTAATAATAAACGTAAGTGTTTGTATGTATGTGCACTTATATTACAAGAACGTTTTGGAGTTAGTGCTAAATTAAAATTAAAGTTGAAAAGTGTATGAATGTTTTCTTAAAATAAACGGAATACATCATTATTACTCTTCAAATATTCATTATTTAGCAAAATTTTTGGCAAAAATGTCTGTGCAATTTTTACCAAATTTGAAAAAATTATATATTCATATTACTTAGAGTTCATTTTTTTTCTTTTATCAGCTACAAGTTTTACTTTTACTATAAGTTACTTATTTATTTATTTATTGCATTTCTTCAATATCATAAATCTTTTATATCAAAATATTTTCACAATTTTAATTAAATTTAATTATAAGATTAATTTATATTATTATTAAATTATTGTTAAATTATTACATTAAATTCATAACATTAATAATATGACTATTTTCAAAACAATGATTTAATCCTTTATGAAAATACTGGATTGTTGTTTATAAAAAATGCTTTATTTTTTTTGTTAAGTCAATTTAAAACAAATTTATTCATAAATTTAAGTTAATTTATGAATTATGTAATTTAAAGCAAATTTATTCATAAATTTAAGTAAATTTATATCAATTATGTAATTTATTTTTCTTTTTATTATGTGTATATTTTGTGATGAGATCAGCAAATTAATGCTGACTGATGACACACATTAAAGTCGAAACGTATAGAATATTTTGTACGTATTTTCAAGATTTTTTTTCATAATCAAATTTTTTTATAATTTTACTTGAATTTTTTGAAGTTTCCTATTTCCAAATAATTTCTTCGATTTCTGCAAGAAGTGTTTATTTTTAGTTAGTCTGTTCAAAAGTGTTTTGTAGCTGAAGTGGTTATACTGAGAAGTCTAAAAATATTTTGTTAATTCAATAGTGACATGTTTTTCAAGACTTTGTGACTAATTATAAGGATTGAACACACTTGGATTGTAATTTGATCGAAAATCATGTAAGTAATAATAAATTATTGATAGTCAATTTGGAAGCAATTATTTTTTCCATTAAGAGAATATTTACCAAATTTTATATTTGTTGGTAATTAATAAAATATCGATTTCAAAGTCGTTAGTTCAAAATATGTCAATAGGACCATGTGCAACTTTTGGCATAGATTTTTAGTAAATTTTATCAAGTTTTTTCCCTATTTATCTAAAAAAGAGTGTTTTCATATAAAATTTGCGAGTTATTTGATAAAAACCAAAAAATGTTCCGAGTTCTATTCTATTTGTAGGTAAATAATGAAATATCGAATTCAAAAACGTTTTATTCAAAATATTTCTATAGGACCATGTGCAACTTTTGGCATAGATTTATAGTAAATTTAATCTAGTTTCATCCTATCTAGCTATAAAAGAGTGTCTTCATATAAAAATTGCGAGCAATTGACACTTAGCTCCTCTCTAACAACATTATTTTTTTAGAAAGAAACCCAACGGTTAACTTATTAATATTCGTTTTTCTTATTAGAACTAATTTAATGCAGATGATATTTTTATAATTTTCAAGGACTTTTTTACTTATAAATATATGTAAAATATAATTAATTTTAAAATTGTCAAAATATCTATCATAAACCAGCAACTTATATTTACATGCTAAGTTTTTTTTATATCTTTTATATATTTTTTTAATTTAAGTTTAATTTTCAGACATGATGTAAAAATAAAACTGAACAAATTATTTTTATCTTTAATATAAAGTTTATGAAGGTTTTTATGTTATCAGACATTGACAGAATAAGGAATACAATTGCGTAATAATTTTTATATATATATATATATATATATATATATATAATATAAAGATAAGACACTATATTAAGAGCTGATACTTTTTATAATTCATGTTTGATATTGTGATAACAAATGATAAGGTGACGTCACATGTAAATTTTTATAATATGAGAAACAAATATTATTTTACTCTAATAACTTATTAAGAAATTGATTATTGCAATTGCAATTATAATACAAATTGCTTTCACTTATTTTAAAAAAAATCATTTTTTGTTCACTTTTTACTGACTAAGTTGTTTGAAGAAAAATAAAGAATGTATGAAAATACTAAAGTCCGCATTTCAACTAAGAATTGTTCAAAATTTCAATATGCAAGTATATATAAATTTTTTTACTAAATTTTAGTATATTTTATCTAATTTTTACTGATGTAAACAAATTATAATGTTCAGGAAAAAAATTAAAAGTTATTTGAAGAAATGTAGAAAAATGTCTTAAATTCATATATGGATAATTATAAAAATACCAAAATCTGCATTTCAACTACGAATTGCACAAAATTTCAATATCCAATTGTATATAAATGGTTTTACCAGATTTTAGCAAATTGTGTCTAGTTACTGGTGTATACAAATTATAAAGTCATAGAATAAAATTAAAAGTTATTTGAAGAAATGTAAAAAACAGGTGCTAAATTCAAAAATAATCTTAAGGTGCAAAAATATCTTGTATTGAATTTATATTGAATTGTATTTTTAACAAAATATTTTAATTAAAAATTTGTATATAAAAAAAATATCAATTTACGCATAATATGCATTTTTGTGATTCTGGCGCCAAATCCTCAAAATTTTTGACCGTGATCTCATTGCTTCATAATATTATATATATATATATATATATATGTATTTAAATTACTACAAATACTAGAAACAACCTTTGGCACGCGTTTATATTAACCGATTTCGAAAATAGAAACACTCTCCAAAGATATTTCGTTTTAATACAAAATGCAGTATAATTTCGTATGTCCGAAATTTATCCAAAATGTAAATTGAGTATCCTGAAATGATCACAGTATTATAAACTTAATGATAATAATACTTTGTATATATACTTATTTGAATATGGTTCATAGATTCTTCAAAAAAGTATAGATCGCAAACACGAACTTTGTCATTACCTCGATTTTAATTACTTCCGCACTCCATAGAGTGCGCCACTAACTCTAGCACGTAAATTTACCACTAGATAAGGTTTCTAGATTCACTAGATAAGGTTTCATTCTAGATAAAATTTGTAAAAATATATAATATAAAAAAGATAAACCTAAATATTTTGAATACAAAAAATGTGAACTGAAAAATCAGTTTTTTATAAATTTGAATAGGGTACCACCATCTGTTGAGTGCGAAAAACAATAAAAACAGGTTAAAGCATATTTGTTAGTGAATTTTAATTAATTACGTTTATCTATCCGTTATTCATATAAATTATTAATTTATCCATTAAATTAAATCATCATGTTAAAAATATCTAAACTAGAAGGCCGTCAAGGTTTTCGTTGAAATATGTCGAAATAAATATTTATACTCGAACTGGTTATTGACGGAGGTCGTATTGCATATGTAAAATGATAGTAAAATCAAGAAATATTGAAAAAATAGTATTTTGCTTTGAGGCAAGTTGCATGAACTTCCCGATGAATATACATAATTAATTTGAACAATAAGCAATGAGATTTATTTGTATTTTTCTTCTCTAAAATTTGGTGAACTATAATAAATTCGTTCAAGTATATTTTTTAACTGGTTTAGTAATATTTTCGTTGTGATAATGTTGAAAAAAAGATATAAAAAATAAGCAAGATATAAGAAAGTTAGAATCAATCAACTTAGAATCTAGTAATATAAATAATTTATTATTCATGTAATACAATAAATTACTTAGTATCGACTTGAAAATAAATTCTAACAGTTTATTAAGTTAAAATATATTTGGTTTCAGTTACAATTAAAATCAAGTTAGAATCTAATCAGGATTCAGACAAAATCTAATAAGAATTTAGCAAGATCCTAACAAACCTTACTAGTAATCTTATTTGTATTAATTAAAATCCTGTAAAAACCCAATGAAAAAGTTGTAAGAATTTCATAAGATCTTGAAATAATCTAAGACACATTCTTATTAATTTTCTAAGATTCTTATTGGATTAATGTAAGATTCTTATCAGATTTTTATAAAATTCTTTTTTTATTATTTTTTAATTACAATATTTATTACAACTGTTAAATAATTTAATATATAGCAATAATAATAAATATTAACATAAATTTAAATAAATAAGGGTAAAAAGGATAAAATTTACATTTAAATGATATTCGTAGTATGATGATTTATTATAAAATAAAAGCAAACAATAATGAGTTTTATAATATTTTCTTATTACATTCTTGTTGGGTTCTTATTTGATTTTTCGAAGGTTATTCTAGGATTCTTATTTTTTTTTCACTTTTATCATACTCTTTTGATTCTTATTAGATTCTTTTTAGATTTATATCAGAACCTAAACAAACATACATACTTGTATAAATATAAAATTAAAATTTGAAACTAGTCTTGTAGTAGTTTTTGATTTACACTAATTTGGTAAAAATAACTTGTACTCTAGTATTGAATTTACAACAATATGACTAACAATCTTCAATTCAAAGAAATTCAGCTGTTGTTTCAATTTAAATAAAACAGACAATTATTACTTTCAAGTGGCCATACACCAATTAATGTTCTGTTACAAAGTAGAATGTTTGAGTATCTCTTTTAACTAAATAAAAACACATGGCTGCATTTCCAATGATGAATGTTTTTTTTTATTTATGATAACAATCGTATGAACAGATCACCCATTTGAATTTGAACAGTCTGTGAATAATATGTAGTTGTTAAAAAAAATTGTTTTATTGTTAAATTTTGTGCTGGAAAATTGGAAAATCACAGTTGATATGCTGAAGTTTTGTAAGAAACGAAAAGACGAAATGGTCAGTAGGAAATAAATTTATTAAATAAATTAATTTATTAGATTATTATATTTTTTAATTATCAATTACCGATTATCTATTTTTATAAGCCCTGAAACTAAGACCTGAATTTTCATTATCGTGTAATAAGTATTTTTATCTTACAATTTTGATATCTCAGACGTACTTTTCATTAATATAGGAAGAAGTCGTCAGGTATTGTAAATATTGATACTAAACTCTGATATTTGATTGATTGATTAGACACATATATCATATGAAATTATATAAATAACTCCATGATTTAATATTTTTATAAAACTAATAAAAATTGAGGTCAGAAACTGTCAAATTAATTCTAAATCCAATCAAGAAAAACTATTGATATTTATAATTAATTGGCTTGACTTTGCTTATAAGACTTATACATTCAAAAGATTTAATATTAATTTTTTAAGTGCAAAGTGTATTTCAATAATTTTTATTTATTTTCTGTTATTAATTAGAATTTAAAATCTATATCTTACCCTTTAAAAATTGTTTTGGTGTAATCCGCGTTGCAGTGCGGTCTCGTATGCCCGAAATTTACCCAAAAGGTACATTTGATTCAATTAAATAAATCAAATAAATCGAAGGAAAAGGTTTGTTGTAAATTTGTCTATTTTGTAGAAATTTTAATTTCTCATATAGTGACTATAATTGATATCAACATACCAGCTTTGCCCCTAAAAAGGGCTCTAAAAATCTCTTTTTTGTCACCAAATATAAAATAAAATTATATTCAAGCTATTTCTATTATATTTTTTTTATTTTTTAGGTGAATCCAGGTTCGAAGTCATCTTTGAAAGGGATTCGTGAAGGTGACCTAATAACTTCAATAAATGGAGAAAGTACCAGAGAAGTCACAAATGCTCAGGCACATTCTATGCTCAGGGAAGCTGGACAAACTCTTAGTTTAGGACTAAATGAGTAAGTAAATAGCCTTAAAATAGCATAATAAATAATTTATTACAAAAGCAATTAACCCTTGTATGTGGGCAGTTTAATTATTAACAAGGTTAAATGTTAAAAGAAATTTCGTTTATAAAATCAACTGCTCAGATTGTAACTTGATCTATGTAGGAGAAACAAAGCAAAATTTAGTTAAATAAAATATTTCCAGAAATCCCAGACAATTTAAAACTATGCTTGGGATTTACTAAAGAATTTATTTATATAATTTTTGTCATTTATTAAATTTTTTGTATTTTTTTCTAGGGATTCAAACGGATCTCCAAAACGCAGAATTTATAGAAGTGTTAAGGAAATCAAAACAGAAACTATTAAAGGTAAGAATTTGTGAAATTAGCTCGTTTTTTATTAGCTATATGAAATAAGAAATAAAAGGAAAAATTCTGTTTTGTTTATTCCTAAAAAAAAATTGCTGCTCGTAATTTGCACTGACCCTTAGAATTGCTTCTAACATTTACAAATACTTTCACTTCAACAAACTTGACTTTATATAATATCATAAGATAACACTTGAAGAAAATGATTATTTTGCAATAATAAACGATCTTATCTACAAGAGTGCAAATAAATTAACCTTTTGCAAAATAAACAAACATGAAAATTTGATCGGTTTGGATAATTTAAGATGAAAAATTTATTAGTTATAACCTTGTGATTTTATTCTTCTTTAATTTTATATATAAATTTATAATTTTTACTTTATTTTATAACAAACTTGTATTTCGGGATCATTGCTTTTGTTGATACTTATTTTGTCAATTATTTTACAGTTTTGATATTAAATGTCTATACCAACACAATTTATTTTTACTACCTTCATCAATATTTTCCTATTTACATTACTCGTGTAAAACTATTCCAAATATTTATTTCCCATTTCCCATTTACCATTTAATAAATTTCAAACCCAATCCATCAAATAAACAAGAAGCACGTGTAGTTTTTTTTAATTGGTCTATCATTTCGTATAATTGCTAGGAAACGACGTAACTTCTTTTCCAACATTTTATTTATAGATATTGAGATATTGTGAAATTTTACGCAAAATACAAAAATACCGACGTCTTTTTTTATAAATAGATGACCTAATAAAAATTGTAGAAGGCGTTTGACTTATTGCGCCTGAGAGATAGGTAAAAAATAGGTAGACTCACGCGAGAGAATAGATGTTGTAGGTGGAATCAGGCGCGTATCAATCTAAAATTCAAGAAATTTAAAAAAATTCAAGAAAGGCAAAACGAGTGTATTAAATTCGAATTTTTGAATTTTTTGTAAAAATTCACACATATATATATATATATATATATATATATAATATAAACAATTTTCCACCCAGTTTTTGTATATTTTCCAACACTCTCTGTATTTTTATTGCCTACCATTTACTATTTAAATTATGTTATTTATATTTCATTTATTTAAATGGTGTAATTTAACATTCTAAAGTATTTTTTTCTACATTTTTCAGAATCCAAAGTCAGCAGAGTTACTCGAATCACAGCTGACAATTGTGAGCCTTCAGTAATCAGCAAAATTCTTAGTAGTGTTCGTCAGGATAAGGAAAATAATTCAGGTGAGATTTTTATTATATTATAAAAAAAAATTAATTATTAACTTCTCGTAGGGACCCTACGGTAGAGTAAGTTATAGTTATCACAAAAAAAATCATATCGCATATTTTTACGTTCCAAAGGTTTCTGAACATTTTGACATACCTCAGAAAAAATGGAAGTGTGTGTTTTGTGTGTCTGCATTTTTTACTTCACGTTTTCGGGCGCACGGATCAACCTATTTGAATGGTTCAAAAAACATTCGATTCCTATTGATAGGGAGATGTGTTGATTAGTTTTTGGCAAAGGCAGGTCTAGCCGTTACGGAGATACGGAGCAAAAAGAGTAGAAAATTCAAATCGTGTTTTTGAGAGAACGGAGCATCCGATTTGAATTATTCAAAAAACAGTAGATTTCTATTGATAGGGAGATGTGCTGATTAGTTTTTAGCAAAAACAGATCCAGCAGTTTTGGAGATACAGAGTAAAAAGTTCCTAACTGAGGCAATTTTTATTCAGTTTTTTTAGAAAATTCAACTGTTGTCTTAGTGCGAATTTTCTAAAAAAAATATTTTACAAAATTCGCAATTTCTATTTTTTTTCTCTTTTCGAGATTTTTTAACAATTTCAAAATCAAAAAAAACTTTTTTTCCAAATTTGCAAAAAACTTAGACAAAATTCCGGAATATATAAATCTTAGAAATATGAGATAGAATCCTATAGAGTTTACATTAAGTAAACATATATAAGTATATATCACCTTTTGTCGTCTGTTTTATAAACTCTTATATTTCGTCTAGAAAATTCGAATTTTTAACTTCCCGTAGGATAAGTTTTATTTTTTTATTTTTAAAAACATTTTTATTTAATATTGAAAATAATTTGGATTTTATTTTTAATCCTGGCTAAAGTCCTAAAGCTCACTTATATACTTCAAATAAATAAAGTTAACTTTATAATTCAGTTTATATAATTCTTATAAATATGAGAAAAGGTCCTTCAAATCTAACTTTGCTTGATTAAGTTTTGTTTATTTCTGTAAACATATATAAGTTACAGTATTTATAATGAACTATTTAAAAACGTTTAATATTCCTCGAACATTTCGTTACGGTACGGGAAGTTCCAGCAATTTGCCTTAAGGCACGATGCCACTTACACCTACAGTTTATTATTTTATTTTAAAAACATCTGTTAAATATATCAGACCTCAAATAATGATTTATCAAATCTCAAATTACGCTTGGATGAAACTGAACCACCTAAATAAAATTATCAGAGCGAGACCCAAAAAATAATTTATATATGTATATATATATATATATATATATATTATAAATCCTTCTTGAAGGAGTCGTGTCGAATGTCAAAACAATTAATATGACAAAACAAAATATAAAAGTCGAGCACATTGTTTTCTTATAAGGTCTTGGAATAATACGATTCATATTTAGTTAGTAGATTTGCTAATTGTGATACAGTCGATTTAAATAAAGACAAAAACAAATTAAAATAAAAAAAATAAGGCAATTTTGTGTTATAAAATTCTGGTGAAAAGCCATGGACTATAGTCTTTGATTTTTTGGGAAAAAAATTTTGAGGAAAAACCATGGACTATAGTCTTTGATTTTATTTTGCCATTTCATTTAAGGTGTTATAATAGTATTAATCGTGGACTTTATGAACTCAGTATCTAGTTTTTACTAATTTTATATATAATTAAGAATTGTCTTAGGAAATTCAAGATTTAAAAATATAATACATAACTTATATATGTCAGATTTAAAATACGATTAGCTTTTCTTTTTGGAACCATCACAACTTAATTACTATCAAATCTAACTACTAAAAGTGTTTGGGATTTTTTGATTTTCAAATAAAAGTGAAAAGTTTATTTTCTCAGTTACTTCTAACATAAAACGAGTGTTAAGTTATTTTAAATCTAATTTTTTTAAAGAAAGGAGTCAAAAGTACTTACAATTTGCTTATCTTGGTGTTAAAAACAGAAAATTTTATAATCCATGGTTTGAGGATATGATTATAATTTTTAACTTGTAATTATAATAACATTTTACTAAAATTAAATTATCACAGAAGAGTTGGAGACCTAATGAAAACAGGATTTAAAAAAAATTTACAACGTGCGAATTGTTTACACATTTTTTGTTTTGTAAGGAATTTTAAAAATACTATCTAGATAAAATTAAGTTCTTTTCTTTTAAAAGATACTTCACAAATTTGCCCTTTGTATAAATTTTCTTCAGAATTTACTAAAATCAGGTTAAAATTTTCATATTGTGTTTTAAAGTGTTAATGTGTTCTGTAAGCATAGTTTTAAATTGTTTTGGATTTTTTTTAAATTAATAATAATTTTTGGCTCGTTACTTCTATATAAACTAAATTGCAATCCAGTTTCTATAGTTATAACTGTTTATAAAAAAAATTTCAAAAATTCTCCTTTTGTATAAATTTTTCTCAAAATGTGTCAATTTTTATATTGTGTTTTAAAGTGTTAATGTGTTCTGCGAGCATAGTTTTAAATTGTTTTGGGTTTTTTAAAAAAATAATTCATGTTACAGAAACCATTACAATAATTTTTGGCTTGTTTCTCCTATATAAACTAAATTGCAATCTTGATAGTTAAATTTTTGAAAAGATTTAAAAATATAATACATACACACACATAGGCTTAAAATACGATGAGATGAGCTTTTCTTTTTGGAACCACCAAAACTTAATTACTATCAAATTTAACTACTAAAAATGTGTAGACTTTTTGATTTTGTAACAAAAGTATAAAAATAAATTTTCTTATTTATTTCTAGCATAAAATGAGTGTTAAGTTATTTAGTTGCTAATTTAAAAAAGATTAAAAAAGTGTATTAATCAGTGTAATGATTATTATATAAAGTCATGAAGTTTTTCTCGTGTCCATTTTCAAAAAAGTTTTCAAAAACTCGCAAAAAATCAATTTCTAACAATAAGTGGTATGTGTGCCCCAGTATAGGACTTGACTGCAATTTTAAAAAGGATTTAGAAAAAAATGGTAATTTTTAATAATTTAATAAATAATGTGGCTAATTAATTCCCTTTAAAACAGAAATATTATGATACGGGTCTATCTTAGTATGAAATGATAGGAACAAACTGGCAAAAAGCTTTGTATTTGCTACATAAAATCTAACTTCACGTATTTGTTATCAATGACACATCAGAAAGATGCATTTGTGATGAACTTGACGTTTGTGCATTTTGTAGGTTGGGTTTTATGTGTAAAACGCAAGTATATAGCTTTTTTACAGATTTTATTACCAATTCATACGAATATAGATTCGTAACATAAGATTTCTATTTAATAGGAGAATTGGCCCTAGTTATACCTAGTAAGCACTTTGAATTATTAATATAGAGAATTTAGTAAAAATTTAAAATCACCTGAGTTTTTATTAACCCAAATTCAAGTTCATGAGATTTAATGAAACTTAAGTATTTTTGACAATTTTAATGAAATTTTGTCTAAAATTCTAAGAATAAATATGATTATTCATTTTTAGTGTATTCCGCACTCAACAGATGGACGACTGTGCCAATAAATGTCATTATTCTTTTCAAAGAAATTTTTTTTATATATTTTTGTGAAAAATGAGTTATTTCTTTAAACATATATTTTATACTCTCATTTCATTTCATTTATTCAAATTAATCAGGTTCATATTTTCTATATTAAATATTCATATAAATCTTATCTAGAATTAAATCTCGGGGTGAAATTACGTGCTAAGGCTAGTGGCGCACTCTATGGAGTGGGAAAACAACTAAAATTGAGGTAAAGGCATGGCAGACGTGTTTGCGAACTATTTTTACTTTTTTTATTTAGAAAAATTGGGCCTCTTACCTTAAAGATTACGTCCTTTATTTTATGGTTTATTATTATCAAATTGCAATTGAAGTATTGAGAAATAATTATTTTTAGCCATATTATGTTCTGTACCAAACGAAGCGTGAATCTGTATGTATACATGACATCGTCGTCTATAATAATGATGATTCGAGTTTTGTTGATTTTTGGGTGTGCCCAGGATGCGAATCGAATCGAACCCAACCCATCGAACCCATCGGACCCATTCTGATGATGCAGTACATGTACTATTTATTTATGGCACACCCATCGTCATGAAGTCACATGGAAATGGGAAAAATCGCATTATTCCGTAATACAATATGGTTTTATTACAATATATCGATTGGGACCGAGCTAAAGGTGGTGTCACACTATAAAATTAAATAAAATTTTAGTATTAACCTAATAAAAATCGAGATTCAGGTATTCAGGTTAAATGTTCAGCTGGTTATTTTGAAAGAGCTTAAAGAAGTTTTACTTCAAAAATTCTAGATTCTGTTTTTTGCATTTATTTGAAAGGTTTTTCATGAATAGAATCCGAATACTGAAGTTAACTATGCGGTTTATACATTTTTCACGATTTTTTCGTAAACGAGCTTAAAGAAGTTTTACTTCAAAAGTTTTAAGTTGTATCTTATATAGCTTGTTGGGTATCGTTTAAAAGGTCTCGACGAGTAGAAAACGATTTTGGCCAAAAATGATTATATTGTAATAAAAACGTAATATACATGACCATATCTTATTGCAAAAAATATTAGCACTTTTTTTTTAAATGTGAAGTATAGAACTTTTATAGCGAATATTGAACTTAACTATGTGATTTGTTTACAAAATATACAATTTTTGACAAATTTGTCTACTTATATACCTTTTTACGAATTTGAAGCAGAGGAGTCTAAAGAAGTTTTACTTCAAAATTTTTTGTTGCTATCTTTTATAGCATGTGGGGTATAGTTTGAAAGGTCTTTTTTAATAGAATCCGAATACTTAAATGAGTCAAAAAAAATTCTAAACTGGATAAATTATAAACGTTTTTTCTAGTTTGATGGTAGCCTTAGAATCACGCACAAAGTTTTATCTATAGTTGTCAATATGCATTGTGAAAAGTAATTGCAATTATCAGCACAAATCGAAGTCTTTTGTTAAAAATTCCTGTTTTGATCAAAATATAAAAATCTGGGTCAAAAGAATCCATTTCTAAGGCTATTGTTTGTTTTGGAATTTATGACAGTCAAGTGCAAAAGGAAAATAAACTAGTGATGTATGGCATTGTGCCTTAAGGCAAATTGCTAGAACTTCCTGCTTAGAATATTCGAGAACTTTTAAACGTTTTCAACTATATTATTACAAATACTGTAACTTTCATTATTTTTGCTATCTTGTTATATCTGAGCAAATCAAATGTAAATTATTATCTCCAGAACATTAACAATCGTCATTGCATTTCGAATTCAAATTCAAAATAAAATAATTGCCACAAACAAAATATAGTTAGTTGTACACAAAATTGAACTAGTTAGTTTGGTATTTAGCCTTGAGGCAAGTTACATGAACTTCCCTAAATGTGTAAATAATCGACGTTTGAGCTTAAATGTGGACGAAAAGTTTAACACTTATTTTCAAATTACAAAGAAACGGCTGTGCAGATCGTCTCACAAAACTGACAAACTCCTCATTGAGATACACCAAATGGCTTTTAAATTTCTGAATCGGGTAATTTTTTGAATTTCTAATCCAAAATTACAAAAATATTTTATGGAAAATAAAAAAGATGTAATATTTTTTTATCCTCAAAAGCAATTGTTTTGTCAATACAAGCAAAAAGTTTTTTAGATCATTCAAATCGGACGCTTAGTTCACTCAAAAACAGCCATTTTCTGCACTCTTTGCTCCGTATCTCCGTAACGACTGGACCTGTCTTTACCAAAAACTAACCACCTCTTTTCCCAATCATTACAAATTGAATGTTTTTTAGATCATTCAAATCCGATACTCCGTTCTCTCAAAAACTCGATTAGTATTTTCTGCACTCTTTGCTTCGTATCTCCGTAACAGCTGGACCTGCCTTTGCCAAAAACTAATCAGCACATCTCCCTATCAATAGGGATCGAATGGTAAATGAATCATTCAAACCGGTTGATCCGTACGCCCGAAAACGTGGACAAAAAATGCGGACATACAAAACACGCTCACACACATCCATTTAGTTTCTGAGGTATGCCAGTAAAATGTTCTGAAACCTTCAAAACGTTGAGAAATGCAAAAATTTTCATTTTCGATTTTCGGCCCATTATATACTATAACTACCTTACGGGAAGTTTGAAAAAATTAGATTTTTGAAAGTTTGACATTATTCACAAAAATTGACTTTTTTGTGCATTTTGACTTTTTTGAAAAATTTGATTTTTTTGAATTTTTTTGATTTTTGAGGTTTAGAAATCGCTTCTCTTGAAAATTATTCTTAGGTAACATTTGATCCAAATGTTATAAAATAAAATAAAATTTTAAAACAAAATCATATCCCCACTTTAGAATTTCCCATGTCATCTGTATCTATTTTATTGTGAACAATATTGTCCGGTGAGGTCACGCTGTGCTGGGTCATTACAATTGATTCGAAACTGATGTTATTTTACACAGGCAAAGGCAGAGGCAGGGGTCCCTACTAATAACACTTTATTTCTACTATCTGGTAGACAGACGACACTCAGTTTAAACATGACAGGCTAATCTAATTGTCGTCGTACTTGTCGAAAAATCGAAATAAATTAGTTAATCGATAGATTTTGGGGAGTCGAAACGCCGGGACGACTCTGCGTGATCGAGTGATACAGTTAAAGAAAGTGTATGCAAATTTAGTGCATATAAATAATATAAATTTCTTTTAAAAATTTATTTTATGATCCATTAAGTTTGGTTTAAATCCTAGTCTTTATTCAGTGCAAACTAAAATTAAAATTTAAAAACTAAAACAATTCTGTTGAAAAAAAAATTGAGAAAAAGTTATCAAGAGTCGAACGTACTTACAATTTGTCAATCTTAGTGTTAAAAACTAAAAAATTAAAAAATATTGATAATCCATGGTATGATTGTAATTTTTAACTTGTAATTATAACAATATTTCACTAAAATTAAATTTATAACCGAACTGTAAGTGTGTTACTCTTGATGTGTTATCTATCAATATAAAAAACTGGATTTTTTTAGAAAAAATTACCACGTGCGAATTTTTTGCACAATTTTTATTGTTTAGTAAAAAATTACAATTATTATCTAGATAATGTTTGTAATATATTATAACCGGTTAAATAAGATCCTTTACAAATTCTCCTATTGTATATATTTTTTTGTATATTGTGTTTTAACGTGTTAATGTGTTCTGCGAGCATAGTTTTAAATTGTTTTGGATTTTTAAGTATATTTTTATGTTTCAGTAACCGTTTTTGTTATTTTCTGGCCCGTTTCTCTTATATAAACTAATTTGCAATCTCGTTTCAGGATTTTAAGAAAAAAAATTACCAAGTGCGAATGTTTTGCACGTTTTTTATTGTTTTGTAAAGTCACAATGTCAAGTAATCTTATTGGTTAAATAAGATTTTTTATAAATTCTCCTTTTTTATAAATTTTCTTTAAATATAGTACAGTCGGATTAAAAAAGGTTATATTGTGTTTTAAAGTGTTAATGTGTTCTGTGAGCATAGTTTTAAATTGTTTTGGATTTTTTTTAAATTGATTTCAATTAAAAGTTAAATGAAATTAATCAATTTTTGGCTCATTTCTCCTTCAAAAACTAGATTGCAATCTGGATAGTTAATTTTTTGAAAATCATCTGTATTTTTTGAATTATTTTTATGTTTTAGTGAGCGTTTTATCAATTTTTGGCTCGTTTCTCCCATGTGAACTAAATTGCAATCTAGACAGTTAATTTTTTGTTTTTAACGCTAATATTAGCAATTTGTAAAAGAAATAAAAGTTTTCCATATATATGAAAATTAATAAATATTTTTCTGCTAAAACAACTCTAAAAAGATTATTAGATGTATTAGATGTAATATTATAATATTTTGTATCAATTCACACATAAAGTAAATTAACGACATATTTTTAACTTGATAATATTGAACTTTATTAAATTAAATTAATACTAGATTAAATGAAAAATGTTATGATTCACACATTAAATTCTCTTATTAAATTTAATTTAAAATTAAATTGCATTTTAGTTAAAAGATTAATTAAATATCTATAGTTAAATATTTAACAATTTCATATTTAAATAAAAAGAATGTTAAAATATTCATGAATTAACACTTTTACTTCAAAAATTCTCGTTCTCATTAAAATATTATTTATGCCTTGTATTTTAAACTAAATCATTTATTAACAACTAGTGTGCATTATATTTATAAACAATTACAGATGTGAGTGTAAACTAAATGATGTGTATTTTATAAAAAAAAAAGTTTAAAACATTTATTTTGGACTACACATGTTAATGGAAAATGCTTCAGAAATGAATTACCTTTTTGCTTAATTGCAAATCGACTAATTCATTTGCTGCTAAAACGTTTTTTGACTGAAGTAAGTTAAGAAATTTATTTTTTTACAAAAGTCAATATTTTCAAAGCATGAAACAATATTTCTTAAGGCAAAATCCCACTTACACCTAATTCCTTTTACTGTTAAACATTTTTTCTATACCAAATGCTACTAAACTAGTTTCCAAACAAAGATTTCCTCACGCACACTATGAAGAAAATCTTGCAAAATTTAAATTCTGTTTGGAAACAAGTATTTATACTAATTTCCATAACCCGATATCACCAAACCTACTATGTAAGATATCTAAAAAAATACAAAATTTGTTTGGAATTTAGTATAGTTCACTAATTTTTAGAGAGTAACATATCAGGGGTATGTTCAGGCAACTTGCCTTAAGGCAAAATGCCACTTACAACTAGTTACTAGATAGTAGATACTTTTTATAATATGGGTGTATGTTTAATTTGCAAAGATCTAAGGTCATAGCATTGGCCTTTGCTTCGGAAAAACAATACGGTTATTGTTACATATATATATATATATATATATATATATATATATGTATGTATATGTATATATATTTGTATATATATAGTTTTTCCTGACTATAATATGCGTTCACTTACCATTGTTCTATTTGATTGCTAGGTTTCCCATGTGATTCCAATCAATGAACCGTATATAATGTGTACTATATATGTATATATATATATATATATATATATATATATATATATATATATATTATCTAAGTTACGTCACATAGTGTGCATATGTTAATTACAAGAAAAGTTGTACGTAATACTTTTTTTGCTTTGGTATTTCTTGCATATCGATTTCGAGTTGTATAAAAACTAGTGGTATATGGCATCGTGCCTTAAGGCAAATTGCTAGAACTTTCCGTACCTTGATGAAATATTCGAGGCATTCTTAATGTTTCAAATAGATTATTACTAATATTGTTACTTTTATTATTCGTATTTAATAAACGAAATATAAATTAGACGACTACCTTTATAATCACATTAATAACATGCTATTAATTAATGACCCTCATATGTTTACATGAGAAGTAAATGAACAAAACTTGATTAAGTTGAGTTAAAACTAAAGGACCTTATCTCATATTTCTCAAGAATTATATAAAATGAATTGCAAAGTTTAAATTATTTATTTCAAATCCGAATCATCTTTTAAAAATTTTTTTTTTGAAAATTAAAGAAAATAACTTTTACAATTCAAGAACTTTCTTAAGGAAACCAAAAACTAATTTCTACAAACGAATTGGCTATTTTTATTATTTGTCTAATTTTTTTTAAATATTTGGTATCAAAATTATAAATATATCGCTTTCATATTTGTGATACAACTTGTGATACAAAAAACAACGATTTTTCTTAATTACGAATATTACAAATATAATTAAAGTTTTTGCATATCATTACATTTCAAAGGTTTCTGAATATTTACAAACAGACAAAAAAAGTTAGGTGTTTATGTATATGTTCGGATACAATTTTTTTGTCAACGATTTCAGGAGCACAGATCAATTTAAATGATTGAAATGAATTAGAACTTTTTTTTTAAATTTAAAAATAATTCAGATTATCAAAATACAACATTTAGAATTAAAAAAATCCAAAGCCCATTAATATACTTGAAATAAATTATTTTAAATTCGTAATTAATTTTATACAATTCTTAAAAATATGGGATTAACAAACTACCCTTAATTAGTTTTGTGTATTTACTCTTCATGTAAATATATTTAAACCTGGTCGTACAATTTACAAGCACTTCTATTTTGTCTATAAAATACTAATAATGAAAGTTACAGTATTTATAATTATCTATTTGAAAACATTTAAAATTTGTCGAATACTTCATTACAGTACGTAAAGTTCTAGAAATTTGCCTTAGGGCACAATTCCATACAGCATTAGTTTGATTAATTATTTGTTAATATTTAACGCAATTTTAATATAGATTTTTTGCTTGAAGTAAAATATTTTTGTTGTTTGCAGAAAACGCCAAAGAAGATCAGACAGGCTTCGGAAAAACTTGCATCAGGACCGAAATTAGTGATCCAGGTTAGTAAAAGTCTGTTTTAAATATTCATTTTTATATTTAAATGATTTATTTTGAAACATATTTAATTTGTTTAATTTTTGCTTGTAATTTCAAGAGAGATTGCTTTTATTTATTATCTTATAAAATCTTAAGTTACATATAAATATTGTACCACCATAAGGAAAGAATGCAGATATTGAAAAAAAATATAAAAATTAATATATACATAGCACTATTTTTCTGTTAAAATATTCACCAATTTTCCTGATTCTGCAAATGTATTTTAATAATTATTTTATTCATTAACTAAATTTTAATGTTAAATTTCTCTAACAAATATACCCTCTTGAAATACAAGCAAGAATTTCATGTAAATTTTCTTTTAAATTATACTTTTATACTATCGTTCAATTTATATTTATATTTATTGATTTTGTATGCTTTTTTATTTGTGCATTATTGTTTGAATTTTTTGTGATTTTGTGTTTATGATATGTTTTGACTTTTTTGCTCTAAAAAATTTCTAAAAGTTTTTTGTTGTTTTTGTCCATCATTGCTCTATTTATGTGCATGATTGCATAATAAACTAAAACTAATATCATAATTTAAAATATAATAAATAGAACATTGCTTCTATATTATATTTATCATAGCCTTTCCAACGAAAGAAAATTAAATAAAAAAAAATAGCATCATATGCAATTCGAATAAAATGAAATTATTCAGAAAAATATTTTTTTCTTAATTAATAATTTTTACCTCTTAAAAAAAACTATATAAAAAATAGTATTTTTTATGTAGATTTATCTAATAAAAATTGCAAATTGTTAATTATTTTAAATTATAATAATAAACAATAAGGAAAATAAATTCTCTTAATTAAAAAAATATGTTTTAAAGACCTGAAGTTAATATCAGTATTAATTCCTAATCCAACTAATTGCTACATACAATTAAATTAAATTTCTCTGATTTTGTGTTTGTTACAAAACTAAAACATAGTTTTATGAATAAAAGTTTATTATATTCCAACTACTATTGTTTAGAATTAGTTTAGTGTTCTGTTATTTTTTAAAATATTTTTTTATTGTTTTACCAATTAGCAGTCAACTAATGACGTTTGCCTATATTAACGCAATAGACAGTGGTGTATTTTGTGAAAACATCAAGAAAATATGCAAAATACATGTTAACCTATTCCCAGTCGTACTGAACGTGATTACAAAATTTCATAGAAATCAGTCAAGTCGTTTCGGAGGAGTTTAAGGACGAACATACTAAAATCTATAAAGTCTTAACAGTGCAAGAATTTTCATTCAAAAGTGTGAAAATTTAAGGTTAAGAATCAAGTAAAAATCAAATGGTGGCTAAACTTGATTACGAAGTTTTATGAAAATCGGTCAAGCCGTTTCGAAGGAGTATTGGGTCTAACATACTAAAATCGCTAGTATTAGAATTTTTTAAAGTATTTTTTCCCGATCCTGAATACACCACTAGTAAAAAGTCTTAACAATGCAAGAATTATTATTTATGTGTTGTGAATGGATTGCTAAATCGTATTTGGAGCTTAGTTCGATTTTTGCTACACTAACAGAATGTGTAAATAAGTTACAGTCCTAATTGGATGATGATGAGAATTGCAGAGGCGGATTTAAATAGATAAATGACACTTGTAATTGGAAATATTGAAAAAATAATTAATTTTTAGTAATAAATTAGTGGTCTTTAAGAAATTTTGCTGGAACTTTCTGTACTTGATGAATTTTAAATGTTTTGGAAATGGATTATTATAAATACTGTAAGTTTTATCAATTGTATTTCATAGACAAATTATAACAACTTATGAATTACCTGACCTTGATTAAATTAGACTTAAATGCAAGGACCTTATCTCACATTTCTAAAAATTATATATATATAGCCTATTAAAGCTTGTCTTCAATTTTACATAAAATTGAAAAAGTGCTCCGCCAAGTCACATTCTAAACAAACTTGTGAATATGATTATACCAGGTTGTAACTTAGACTGTGTCTAGGGATCTTCTTTGTTTTCTTCAATAATTTTCACAAAATCGAAAAAGTGCTCCTTTCAAGTCACATGCTAAATGCAATTGCGAATATATTTGTACTAGGTCGTAACTTGGACTGTGCCTATAGTAACTTCTTTTTTTTCTCAATAATTTACACAAAATTGACAATTTGCTCACATTCTAAACGCCCTTGCAAATATATTTGTACTAGGTTGTACCTTAGATTGTGTCTTGATTGGCTGTTTTTCTCACTTTTTTCAATAATTTCATTTTTTTAAATAATTTTTACAAAATTGTAAAAGTGCTCCTCTAAAGTCACATTCTAAACGCTCTTGCAAATATATTTGTACCAGGTTGTAACTTAAATTGTGCCTATACGGGCTGTTTTTCACTTTTATTCACTAATTTTCACAAAATTGGAAAAGTGTTGCTTTGAAGTCAGATTGCAATTGTGCAATTGTGAATATATTTGTACTATATTGTAACTTAGACTGTGCCTAGACAGGCTGTTTTTTTTTCAATAAATTTCACAAAATGGGAAATTTTTTCCTTTAAAGTCACAATCTAAACGCTCTTGCAAATATATTTGTACTAGGCTGTAACTTAGACTGTGCTTATTCGGGCTCTTCTCCATTTTTTCCAAAAACCTCCACAAAATTAAAAAAATTCTAGTTCGATTTTTACGATTCCACTATTCATTTCTACTACTTCCACTGAACACAAATAAATATTAACATTTAAAAAAAACATTTATTTACATTTTTTCCCTTAATTCGCCTCTGCACTTCAGCATACTCATTTACTTAGCAATCTAGACATTCGCTATCCTTATCACTCTCTCGTAAACGGAAAGAGATACGAGATTGCTATACGTATAGCTATCCCTATCACTCTCTTGTTGGCGGAAAGAGAGGCAAGATTGTGTGTACATATATAGTGTGGTGAATAAATACAAGTCTATATTTGTAAAATGATACTTTTAAAAGGGTCTCTGGTTATGTAGTTTACTCAAAATAAATTTTGCACACTTATTAAAAAATGGTAAAATGAAACTAGTGGTTTGTGGCATCGTGCCTTAAGGCAAATTGCTGGAACTTCCCGTACAATAATGGAATACTCGAGGAATTTTAAATATTTTCCTTTAGATTATTATAAATACTGTAACTTTCGTTTTTAGTATTTTATATACAAAATATAATAGTATTAGATAAATTGGACGACCAGGTTTATATATGTTTACATAAAAAGTAAATAAACAAAACTTGATCAAGCGGAGTTGGAGTCGAAGGACCTTATCTCATATTTATAGGAATTACATAAACTGCAGTGCAAAGTTATGATTATTTTTTTAAATATATATGTGAGCTTTAGAATTTTAGCTAGAATTAAAGAATTTAAAGTCAGAATCATTTTAATACCTAATTTTTTTTTAAGGAAATCAAAAAAAAAATATTTAAATTTAAATAATAAAATATTATTTCATATTTTTTTATTTTTAAAAGAATCAAAGAATATTTAATATTTAATACTTCTCACAAGTTTTTTAAAACAATTAATTTTTTTTTTAAATTTTGGAATCTTTCATCAAACTACAAAAAAAAAATTCTTTGGGCCCCAAACACACTTTTAATTTCTGAAATTAATTTTCAAAATGATAAATTTGATAATTGACATTTATGAAATTTTATTTATTTAAGAAGTATATAAAAAAACACCATATTTACATCCAGAACCCACAAATCACGAAGAATAAGCCTAGTAACACTAATTTAGAATTTTTTTGTAATATTTTGTACCAAATTATAAAAATGCTCTCGTAAAGTCACATTCTGAACGCTCTTACAAATATATTTGTACCAGGTTGTGACTTAGACTGTGCCTATACAGGCTCTTCTTTGTTTTCTTCGATAAAAAATTTGCAAAATTATAAATTTGCTCCTTTCAAGTCACATTCTAGACGCCCTTGCAAATGTGTCTGTACTAGGCTGTAACTTAGACTGTGCCTAGACAGATAGGCTGCATTTTTGGAAAAAGGATTTTTTCAATAATTATCACAAAATTGGGCATTTGTACTTTTAAAGTATTTTTGATAATTAAAAAATATTTCTTGGGAATTAGAAAAAAATATTTAAAATTAAATATAAAAAAATATCTATTAAGTTCTGAAAAAATCAAAAAATAATTAATATTTAATACTTCTCACAAGTTTCCTGACTCTTTAAATCTCATAATCGCTTAAAACAAATGTTTATCTAGGTCGTTCTTTTGTATAAACAAGTGTCAAAATATTTTTATGCAATTTTTGCAATTTTTCCCTGAGTAAACTATCACCCAGCCCTCTCTCTATTTGTGTACTAGATAAGGCAACAAATTTAAATCTAACATCGGTCAGTGACAAAGCAACAATGCAAGAGTCAACTACAAATTCCACTACGACCAGTAGATCGAAAAAACGTCGAAATCGACGCAAATGTCGAAAAATCGACACGTCGAACATCGAAGACGACCAAGAAGATAGTGGTGACACCACTAAAAAATCACATGATGCAGTAGAAAATTCAGTTAGTGATGAAACAAATTGTGATTTAGTTTTAAGTAGTGATGGGAATGGATCTAGGCCTAGACGCAAATGTCAAAAAATCGACACGTCGAACATCGAAGAGGATCAAGAAGATAGTGGTGACATCACTAAGAAATCACATGATGAGATAGAAAATTCAGTTAGTGTAAATGATTTATCTGTGAATGATAAAACAAATTGTGATTTAGTTTTAAGTAGTGATGGGAATGGATTTAGGCCTATATCGGATTTTTTTAGTGATGGGAATAGATCTAGGCCTTTGTCGGATTTTGTGAGTGATGATATTCCGACGACTTTGGTGAAATTGACTGGTGGTGTTGTCATCACAGATTTGGATGATGATTGTGTGATTTTAGGTGAGATTGATATAGGTAGTGATGAGAAACTTAATAGGACTAGTTGTGAAAGTTTAGGCCAAGTGTGTAGTGTTAGTACAATAGTGATACCCGAAACAAGTGTTCAAAAAAGTGAATCCGAAAACGAACTGTCTACCTTCAAAGACTATTTACTATCCAAAACTTCAGAACAATACCGTGTAGATTCCCCAGATTTGCCCAAGCAAAAACTAGCAACCAAGAAGAGTCGGAGTTTGGATGAAGACGACACAGGTTTTAAAATTACAGAAGCAATTTCCAGCGACTCCGTCAACGCACCTTCAGAATGCCAAGCAGTGATCTCCGAAGTCGATTCTGAGGTCGAATGGGAAACTGCAGAAGAACTTGACGTCGAAGAAGAAAACAGCACTCTGGATCTACAAGATTTGTCCGACACATGCGACTCCGAGGTCCTAATCAGCGACTTCCAAATGGAAAATTTTGATGTCCTACCAGTAGAAATCACTGACTTCAAGACCGCCGAAGACGATGGTAAAAATAAAACCGATGCTTTGAACGAAATGCGTATCCGACGTGCCCGTAAACGTGCAGCCTTGGAGTCCCACTTTTTACCCCAATTGACAAACCCAAGATATTTAGACGTCATCCAGGAAGAAAGTGAAAGCAGTGGCAGCAAACGCAATAGTACCGACTTTTTGGATTTCATGCGCACCAACGACGAGTACGACTTGGATGATGATGTTTTTGAAGACCCTGATTCCTACAAAGCCAGATACAAAGGTCCTCAGGAGGTAATGCGTAATTGGACGTGCGGTAAATTTTTAAACCGTGAAACTGGTGAAATGATGCTTGTCCGGGGCCAAGATAGTGCCAACGAGTGCTTGTTGCTAGGCACAAAACTTGTGGACACTGAGGCACCTACATCAATATGCAGCGACTGGGTTAAAACTAACTTGCAGGAAAGTTTTGATGAGGCTCCTGAGGTCGTGTATTTGGAGGAAACACCTTCAAGCAGCACTGGAAGTGTCAACGATGATGTAGATGATAGTGGGGGGCGCTTTAGCCCCGAGTTTGATATTGAAAATGTTGATTTGGTGTTGAGGGGGTACGATGCCCTCACACGCAAAGCCCTGGCAGAAAACAAGATGACTGATGAGAAAGGAGACAAGGACAAAATTTGTACTGACTATGATGAGAAAGGAGACAAGGACAAAATTTGTACTGATTATGATGAGAAAGGAGACAAGGACAAAATTTGTATCGATTACGATGAGACAGGTAACGGTGTAGATAAAATAACTTTATTACCTGACAGTGAAGGATCTTCCCGTTGTTCCTCTCGTGCAACATGCGTACCACGCATGCAAAGTCTCGAAGAAGAGTTCACGGATCAACCAAATGATTGTTTTGCAGGAGGAGTTCGACCATCATCCCTGAGGACTTTGTGTCTGCGGGCTATTGCTGCCCAACCTTACGGCGAGGACATTCTTCAAGAACTGGCGGAGGTTGCTCGGAACTTGGATATGAATACCCGGAAAGAGTGCAAAAGGTTTGTACGAGATGTTAAGGTTACAACACCACCTGTGGGCATGGGGAGACGATTGAGCACGGGATCGAAATCACCGCCCATTGGGGGTGAGGAGAGTTATCATAATTCTAGGAGACAGTCTGAGCCGGAGGAAAAGAATCTGATGGACTTAAAATCTCCAATGATAACTGATGATGAATGCACGCCGGAGGCATCCAGGGTGCCTTCAAGACCAGATTTCATAGATCTGGTTACCATTAAGTCTCCAACGTTAAAAAATACCAAAGATCAACAGTGGGTACTAGGAGTGCCTACTAAAAGCGATCCTGGTGTTTTAATGTGTCTATCCAAAAAGCAAACAGAAGTCAAAATTGAACCAAACTCTGCCGACGCAATTTTGGATTTGCACGAGAAGTATTTGGAACGTGTGACGTCTCCAGATTCTAGTGCCATACCTAGGCGCACCTTAGATCACAATGAGACTGCACGTGTTGAAAATTTATACAAATCCGAGATCATGAAAACTGAAAACAGTAAGAGTGATGGTACTGATGTGATGTTCAGGAAAACTTGGGAAGATCCTGAATACTCAGCTGATGACAGGACTAAAAGGTTGCTCAAGAATGAACTCCTGAGAACTTGCAAATCCAGTTGCTCGATACCTTACACGTTGGAACAAGACAATTCAAATGTCGACCAATCAAGTATTGACAGACTTCATAGGTTGTACAAAAGTGAACTACGTTTGGCACAACCCAACGAAACTCTTACCAAACGCAAAATATCATGTCCAAAAACCGATGATGCATCCTGGATCAAACTCTACGATGCCTCGAGTGACAAAAATTGCGAAGAAAGCATCACAAATCGTTTAACACAAGACAACAAAGGTTCCACTGTATCCTTAAACGAACCACAATCAACCACCAAACATCACGTTGACACCAGACGATTTTCTTTGCCAAAAGAGTTGCACGAGAAACAGATGCAGTACATTTTGGAAAAGGAGCGCCAAATCCAAAAGGAAATCGATGACTTGCAAAGGGAAAAGGAACTTTTGCATTTGGAGGAACTGGTTGCAAAAACTAGACAGAAGGCTGAAGATGCCAGGAGTAAAGGAGAGCCAGTTAAATCTGGAGCTGATAGACGTGGGAAGAATAGAATTTTTGATAGCAAATTCAAAGTTTTGGATGAAATTAGTGAGTTGGATGATTGTGTTGAACGTTTGGAGAGACTTGCTGAGGAAGCTAGGAAGGAGGATGGTGTCGAGGTTTGTCTAAAACCCAAGGTTTGTCCAAAACCCGAGGCTTGTTCAAAACCCGAGGCTTGTCCAAAACCCGAGGCTCGTCCAAAACCTTTGGGCGCCCACCAAAAATTATTTGATGAGTTGACCCCGCACCAACGTTTGATGAAGGAAATTGAGGATATTGAGAATTTGAAGTACCCACTGCCAAGAAGTATAGACCAAGATTTTTATGAACTCAAGGAAACCTCAGAGGAACCTGAACCGCCAAATCCTTTCAAGAAGTACTTTGACGAAGACTTTAACAGTTCAGAAATCATCAAGGAGATTTCAAAATTACCCAAGACAAATATTAGGAAAAGTTATTCGCACCAAGATATTTCCCATACGAGCAAACTGGTTGGCACCAAAAGTGCACCAAACACACCACAAAAACAAACCAAAAAGTTAGACTTGATATCACCAGAAGAGCATTTACGTAACCAAATGTACTCCGAATACATGTCTAAAGTGGCTGAACGTGAAAATCGTAAACACCTACACGTCATAAAGTTATCCAAACACCACCAAGAATTAGAACATACTGAAACCCAATTGAAAGCCAAGATTGAGATCAACATGTCTGCACAAATCGAGAACGAGTTTATGGAAAAAGTTAGGAAACGTTGTGACAAATTTGGTCTCCAAAACACTGATGATGAAGCCCAAGAAGACTTGGCACAATCTGTACCTAATTTAAAAGTTTTTGATGGTGTTGGTGTGGATATTTGTGATGGTAACAAGTTGCCTAAACATTTGCTGGAGTTTGCAGAACTGGGGACAGATGACGAATCACAAAATTTGGTATGCGCTCACGAGCAACTCACGGTAAACCAAAGGGTTGCTCCTAAAAAGCCTAAAAGCAAATTTACTGAGGTTTTGGAGTTCCAAAATTTGATGTCCGACGTGTCCGATGAAGAGGCGTCTAAACTTTTCGATCTTCTGGTCAAGGAAGAAAAACAAAAAAAGTACCAGGATGTTGAGGATATTCCTGAAGCCATCAGGAAGGAAGAGGAGCGTTTGGTGAAAGTTGTCCACCAGGATGTTGAAAATATTCCTGAAGCTATCAGGAAGGAAAAGGAGCATTTGGTGAAAGTTGTCAGGAAAGAAGAGCAGAAATTGGTGGACGTTGTCCATCACGATGTTGAAGATATTCCTGAAGCCATCAAAAAGGAAGAGAAGCATTTGATGGATGTTAATGGTGAGTCAAGACTTATCAGAATGAGATATTTTGGAATCGTGGCTTTTGTTGCTGTGGTTTTGGGATGGAAACTTGCTAAAAATGCCTTGAAATAACATTCTAATTTGATGTGCAACGTTTTTTTGGATGTGATGTCTCTGTGAGATATTAAAATGACTAACAGTTTTTTTGTGGAAAAACTTATATAATCAAGAATATTTTTTTGAGTTTCTTGTTGTTTTTGTCAGTGAAGTATTGTTTTTTTGTATAAGTTTGTCTTGATATTAAACTATTATTATTATTATTTTATATATAAGAATTTAGTTATTACTAAATTTAACTAAATTTAACTTAATTTATTAGTTTAATACTTAATTAAGTATTAGTTTATCAAAAGGAATGATATTTTTGTTCTAGTTGTTTTTGTTGCTGTTGATATTAACATTAACATTGTTGTATTCAATGTGATATTAGTTCTAATAAATCTTAGAGACTGAATTGAAGAGATTTTGTTTGCGTTTTTAAAATAACTTTATTTATCTAAAATTAGAAATAATTGAGAATGAAACCTCTTTGCATATCTTTACGTTTCAGAGGTTTCTGAACATTTTGGCATACCTTAGAAAAATTTTATGTGTGTATGGATGTATGTTTTAATACAGTTTTACAAAAACAAAAGCTTTATAAATATACAGGTTTATAACTACACAGGCTTCACAAATGGATAGGTTTTTAAATAGCCAGGTTTATAAATGGACAGGTTGTTAAATGGACAGGTTTGTAAACAGACAGGTATTTGTAGATACAGGTTTATAAATAGATAGTTTTATAAATACACATACAGGTTTATAAGTAGACAGACAGGTTTGTAAATCGCCAGGTAGGTTTATGAACGAACAGGCAGGCTTGTAAATCGCCAGGCAGGTTTATAAATGTACAGACAAGTTTGTAAATTGACAGGCAGTTTTTTATGGTTTATAAATAAGCAGACAGGTTTATAAATGGACAGACAGGTTTATAAATAGGCAGACAGATTTATAATTAGACAGATAGACAGGCAGAACGGTATTTATCGAGGCAGACAGGAATTTATACAGACAGGTATTAAAATAGACATGAATTTATATATTCAAATTCATGTATTCAAATAAACAGATATTGAAATAGACAGGTATTGAAAGAGCCAGGTATTGAAATAGACAGGTATTGAAATAGACAGGTATTGAAATAGACAGGTATTGAAATAGACAGGTATTGAAATAGACAGGTATTGAAATAGACAGGCATTGAAATAGACAGGCATTGAAATAGACAGGTATTGAAATAGACAGGTATTGAAATAGACAGGTATTGAAATAGACAGGTATTGAAATAGACAGGCATTGAAATAGACAGGTATTGAAATAGACAGGTATTGAAACAGACAGGAATTGAAACAGACAGGCATTGAAACAGATAGGTATTGAAATAGATAGGTATTGAAATAGACAGGAATTGAAACAGACAGGAATTGAAACAGACAGGAATTGAAATAGACAGGTAGGAAATAGAGAGATAAATAGTTTGACATTTAGTCAAGTATACTCATAGACTGATAGATAAGTAGACAGGTAAAAGTTACCTAAAAGAAGTGTATACAATCTGGTAAATGGTAGAATGATAGACAGGCTGACAATTAGCAGACAGGCTGACAGGTAAGCAAATAGAAATTTAGACGGGTAGACAAGTACACAGGTAGAGAATTATCTAAATAGCGTAAACATATACATAGATAGGTTGGTCGAAAGGTTGACAGATACGACAATAGACAATTTGACAGATGCAAATATAGAATGGTAGGCATATAAAAAGCAAATAAAAAAAATAAACATTTTGTTAATTTTCTTAGAAATGTATCTTAATTCTGAAAATATTTAATTGTGAATTTGTTATGTTATCAAATGTTTATTACCTATATCTAATCTAAACGATTCCAAGGTCTTCGCGTCTTTACTTTGCCGATGATAGATTATGTTCAAACAAATTTCCATGATTGTAAAAATTGTATAAAAAAGTAAAACTTATCAATACTGACAAAAAACGATTGCTGATTTTAAATCCTAAAACATATGGAAAAAAATTATAAAAATTAATTATGGTTTGTACTAAAATTTCATTTTTAATATTTGAACAAAAATGTACAACTATTAAAAAAAATCTTAAATTAGTAATATGAATTCATAAGACGTTCATTAATTAGTAGATAAATTTTTATTCACATTTGCTAAAATTTAATATCATTATTAATATATCTATATTAATTTTCTTAACTTAAATTTGTTACTTCTTGTGTCTTCATACATTTCTGAAAAAATCATTTGTCTATGTGCCTTTGTTCAAAAATATTTAAAAAAATCCTATGATCTATTTCTATTTTATCATGTGACGTTTTTGTGTAAACGTATCTTTTTGTACATTTTTTTAAAATGAGAAATTATTGTTTAAATTTTTATTAAATATTAGTGACAATAAGGAAAATTATACACGAGCACAAGGTCAAAATATCTGGTACAGTGCCCTCGAAATTGCCTTTGGAAAACAAACCAAAAAAAATTTTTGGTGATAGAGATTTGGGACTTTTGGAAGAAATTAGCAGGTCTTTAGTTCTTGCTGGAGATTTTTTGGCTAAACGTGGTATGATAATAATTTATTTTAACCTTATAATAAATATCCAAAAAAGCAAAAATCATTAGTATAATAATTGTAATAAATAATTTATTTAGGTAAAGTTGTTTGAGGAAATATTTTTTTACATACACTCTGATTTACATTTTTAATTTGTCTCGTTTGCAAAATATTTTGGAAAACTAAAGTTAATTTTTTGGAAACTATACTTCTAAATTTATTATTATGTTTTTTTTTTAAATTTCCAAAATATTAGAAACATTTTGTGATATGCAACTAAAACAACTTTAAAAAACACTTTTAAATTAAATTAAAGGATCTCTTCCATATAAATTTCTATTATGGTGTTCCTTAAGGTTAGACACTTGGACCACATTTTTCCTTACTACTGCTGTTTTTTTTTATAAAATTGTATATGATCGATCTATGTATGTTTGTGTGTATGTTTATTTTTTGTATGTATATATGTTTGTTTGCATTATCAAAGCTCTAACGATTTAGTACGATTGAATCAGATTATTAGCTAATGGCTCCACGCACGATCCATTTTACTATAAATAGCTACAGCCCACACGATATATTAAAATTACAACGATTCAAAAAGGATATACGCATTATGTATATATATATATATATATAATATATATATATATATATATTTGTGTATAATGCAAACCGCAAAGTTTATATTTGGATTTTTAAACTAGCTATAAAGCTTAAATTCATAATGGATTATAAAGTCAATTGCTATTTATTGTCCAGATTTTTTTAGTAACTAGGTGTAAGTGGTATTTTGCCTTAAGGCAAGTTACAGTTGCCTAACTAACTATATTAAATAGTTATTAAAATATACAGTAAAAACGTTAGTTTAAAGTATATTATTTCATCATGAATGAATAAGAATTCACATTAAAGAAATTTTCAAATTAAAATTTTGGTACACATACATATTTTGTCTAATTTTGGTGTCAAACGATTCAGAACAACCTGAAACGTCTAAAAAGCTTTCTTTGGAAAATTCAGAAAAACTGAATTTGAATTTAGTGTGACCAATTTACCAAAACATTTGAGTTATGATAAAAAAAAAATGATAGAGAAAAATGAGTCCAGGGTTCTATCCAAACTTCGGACAGCTTGATATCAAGCAGAATTGTATCAAATTCAGGTGGTAGATATCAAATAAAAACTTCAATTGCAAGTGAAAATTTGATGCAATTTCATAAATGAACTAATTTAATATTTTATAAAAACCATAACAAAGTGGGCTAGTACAAACTAGTTTCTGGTTTTATCTCATCCTCGGGCATCAAGCAGTGTGATATCAAATGATCACTTTAGGTCGTAGATCTCAAATATAAACGATTATTTAATAACAATATACATCAGACATATATATCTGACATGGCGATTAACATGTTAATTTTAGATAGAAATATTTTCGTGTATTTTCAAAAAACAATATTTTCAAAAAAACATAAGTCTACAAAATAAAATATATCAATCAGTTTTTCCTTTGGTCTAATAGGCCTAATAAATCCAATCAGCGTCAACTCAAAATATACATCTGAACAGACGAAATTTTGTAACAACATACATACAGGCGGACAGGTATAGGTTTCAGTGGTGGCCAAGGATTTTTTTTGGAATAAAGTTTGTATGACAATGTTTGTCCGGAATGTACTCGTAAACTACTGAACCGATTTTAAATTTTATTGGCTTATTGTGTATCCAACTTAGGTTATAGGGTATATTAAAAATTACAGTTTATATTAGTAATATCAAAATTTTAAAAATTTCATTTAATTTTGACACAGAGAGAGAAATATAGAGAAAGAGGGAGCGAGAAAGCAAGATTAGGATTGTATCACGATGTTTGTCCTGGATGTACTCCTAAACTACTGAACCGATTTTTAATTTTATTGGCTCATTGTATACATTTGTATCCAACTTAGGTTATAGGGTATATTAAAAATTACAGTTTATATTAGAAATATCAAAATTTTAAAAATTTCATTTAATTTTGACACAGAGGGAGAAAGATACACAGAGAAAGAAAGAGAGAAAGATTGTGTGACGATGTTTGTTCTAGATGTACTCCTAAACTACTGAACTGATTTTATTTTTTTTGGCTCATTGTGTGCATTTATGTTCAACTTAGGTTATAGGCTATAATAAAAATCTTAGTTTATATTAGAAATATTAAAATTTTACAAATTTTGAATAATTTGACAGTAATAAAAAAAACACTATGAATTGAGTTGCCAATGTTTCTAGAAACAGATAAAATGATTTATGATTACATTTTGTTTACAGTGTTCATTCAAGTACAACAAAGTCCTTGAAATACTACTACTAATTTCGAAAAAACACATTGACAGTTTTAAAAATCAAATATTTTTGATAAGAAACAAATATTTCTGAAAGATGCAAAGACAAAAAAATTGATAGTAAGGCTAAATGCCACATACATCTAGTTTTCTAATTACACGTGACCCTAAGGTTGTGGTACCAGTGGTAAATACTATCCGTCCTATATATTGGACAATATTTCTAGTAACACATAAAAAAGTCGCAGACTCAGTCGCCAGAAATATCGTTCTTGACACTTTGCCAAAACTGTTATTCATACTTTACGAACGAAACAAGGCTAATGTTATGCAATAATTTATATTACACACACATACACACACACACACACACACATATATATATATATATATATATATATATATATATATATAATTTTCCCAATATAGCATTCATCACAGTTATAGCAATTGATTTTATATCTAGAATAATTTTATATATACAGATATTTAGTTGTAGCAACTTTCCTTAATTTTTTTTAAACAATAATGAAAATTTTGGCCATATATAAGGTCACCATATTTTGGCGTCACGTGAAAAATTTACCTGGACGCCGCTAGAGGCGCTAGTGGCCGTAGCATTACATAGATTATTTTTTATACTTTTTATATACAAATCTTTTAGAAAAATTGCAAGTGAACAGGAGTTTTCTCGAACCGTTATTATGTTTGTTGCCCAAATTGCCCAATATAGAAATACAAATAGGAACATAAAACCGTTTTATGTCCTACGATATTTTACATGATGCCTCGTTCGTCTTTTATTGACTGAGACCTTGAATTCAAATAAAGCGCCGTTTTATGATCTCTTCCGGTGTTATACTGAATACCCAAATCGTTTTATGATACTCGATTTCAAAATTCATGTTTTGGTATAACTCGTAAAAGATTCGTAGAAATATTAAACTCAAAATAATGCACTTGAAGTAGGAAAGACCTTAATAATCTAGATTAGGATTTGAGTGTCACGGTTGTAGGAAATCAGAAATTAAGGTAACAGATTTGTCTTGAGAAATTTATTAAGCTACAGAAGGATATAATGTTTGTTTTCACTAAAAACAGATCCTACTAATTGTCTAAGATCAACTTGTTTTTTTTTTCAAAAGAGCGGTCATTCGATTAATAATAAAATTGGGCCTAAGGTATGAAGGAATTTTAAATTAACTAATTCATCCTCATAAAGACTAGGCAAGACTTGAAAGAATAAATGTGTTCAGAAAACATAGTTTTAAATTTTTTATCGTTGCTTGAATTCCAAATAAGTAATTCATCCTCCAGAATTCATACATCAATAGTAAACTTTTCCCAATATAACATCAATTACAATCATTACAATTCATTTTGTAAACTAAATCACAGAAATGTTCTGTTCAGGATTTAAAAAAAGAAAATTAAATCTACTATCAAAATTAAATACTTTCTTGTAAAACTCAATTAAATTTTTTTCTCTTAAAAGAAAAATGTTATGGCAAGGCCATGTTACGCCCCAACTTACATACATTATGTTGCCGAATCATACTTAATACTGTCTAAATGTTATTAAAAAGAACTTTCCATACAAATTCGTTCTAAATATTGACTAAAGCCATGTGGTTGCTGTGCATTCAGGCGTTTTACACATAAACTGCAACGTCACTCGTATGTTATGGAGCTGAGTCAGAAAGACTCTGTTATCTAAGATCGTTTTTTTTGGCATTTGTGCGATTTCTAAATTTTTTATCAATTCGTCTTTCAGTATTCATTCATCCGTAGTAAACTTTTCCCAATATAACATCAATTGCAATCATTACAATTCATTTTGTAAACTAAATTACAGAAATGTTCTATTCAGGATTTAAAAACAGAAAATTAAATCTACTATCAAAATTATAACTTTCTTGTAAAAATCAATTATAATTTTTTTGCATGACAGAAAAATGTTATGGCAAGGCCATGTTACGCTCCAACTTTGATACATTTTGCTGCCAAATCAGATTGAATACTGTCAAAATGTCATGTATTTGATGTGTATTCAGGCGTTTTACACGCAAACTGCAACGTCACTCGTATGTTATGAAGCTGAGTCAGAAAGAACATGTTATCTAAGATCGTTTTTTGACATTTGTACGGTTTCTTGGTTAGGTTTATATATTTTTATGTCATGTATTTGTTGTGCATTCAGGCGTTTTACACACAAACTGCAACGTCACCCGTATGTTATGAAGCTGAGTCAGAAAGACCCTGTTATCTAATCGATTTTTTTTTATTTGTACGGTTTCTAGGTTTAGGTTTGCTATCTGACAATCTAAAAAATACGCCTGACCGCACAGAACCACAATGGCGTTTTTGTCAATATTTTGAACGAATTTGTATGGAAAGTTCTTCATAACACCGCCTTTGCCATAACATTGGTGTAAATACGGCAGAATCGATCTCCTTAAACTATTTAGAATGTTGAAAATGAAAAGCAAATTAACTAATTCATACCTATAAAGACATAAGTAGTGAATTTTTTCCAATATAAACATTAATTACAATCATTACAATTGATTTTGTCAACCGAATCAACAAATATGTTCATGATTTTAGAAGAGAAAACTAAATCGATTAACAAATTTGAACACTTTTTTGTTAAAATCATGTAAACAAATAAAATATTATAAAGATAAATTTGGAAGAATCACTACAAAACTTACCAATAATATTTTTATTCTCTTTGTTTTTCTACATTTCAACTTTTACAAAACTTACCTATAATGTTTTTATTCTGTTGTTTTTTTCTAAAATTTGACTTTTTTAGCAGATGCGTTAGCTATTTTATGTATTTTGTTCCAAAGGAATTTAAATTAGCTAATTTTAGTGCTAATACATGATTTATAATTAAATCTTGGACTGAACTGTGTTGGTTACGTCAATAATGCGTTTATGATTTAGGCGTGGGCGTATATTTTGGACAGGATCCAAAATCCAAAATCATAGTCTTGTTTTTACCAATATTAAAAATTCGTTAATTTATTATAGATACTCGTATTAAACAAATTTCACCAGCATCTTAGGGATTAAATTTGACTCTCAAGATGTTTTCTATCAATGTATTAAATATCTCCTTTATACTGGTCCTATCTTGAACAAATTCAAGATAGGACTTAATACTATCTATTACCAAATTAGAAGTAATCCATCATAATATTTTAAAACACGTGCAACTCTTATGCAACCGATGCAACTGCAACTGCAACTGCAACGACCATCAGATATCATCAGATGTCATCAGATGTCATGGATGATACATGACACACACATTACGACTTCCAAATCAATTAGAAGAAACGGTGCACTGAATTAAATTAGATATAGTGATGTCATTTTTGGGAGGAGATTTGTTCTTGGCCGAAATTAAAATAGATTCATGAGGTAGTAAAATAATTTGATTTTAGTTAATTATCTGAATTGAAAGGAATAGTCGTATCCAGATTTTACTTTTAGGTTTTGAATATTTTTGACAAATTTTGAAAATTGATGATCGTGGTTGTAGTTTATATTTATGTTAACTCAGATACTCATTTTATGGAAACAATTTTGCATAAACAAATTTCGAGGTTACTATTTTTTTATAAACTAGCTGTAAGTGGAATTCTGTCTTGAGGCAATTATGGCATCGTGCCTTGAGGCAAATTGCTGGAACTTCCCGCACCGTAACGAAATGATCGAGGAATATTGAATGTTTTCAAATAGATTATTATAAATATAGTAACATTGTCTAATATTTATAAGAATTATATAAACCGAATTGCAGAGTTGAAATTATTTCTAAAGTATATTAGAACTATAGTCAGAATTAAAAATAAAATCTGAAATATTTTCGATATACAAAATACTACAAAAAAAAAAAAAAAAAAAAAAAAAAAAAAGGAACAAAATTTTATTTTCCAAAATCAATTATTTTGTTAAGACAAGCAGAAAGTTCTTTGAATCATTTAAATCGGACGCTTAGTTCTCTCAAAAACTGCCATTTTTACATATTTAGCTCCGTATCTTCGAAATGGCTGGGCCTGCCTTTGCCAAAAACTAATAAACACTTCTCCCAATCATTACTAATTGAATGTTTTTTAGATCATTCAAATCGGATACTCCGTTCGCTCAAAATTCGATTTCTATTTTTTGCACTCTTTGCTCCGTATCTCCGAAACGGCTGGACCTGCCTTAGCCAAAAACTAATCAGCTCTTTTCCCAATCAATAGGAATCGAATGTTTTTTGAACCATTCAAATCGGTTGATCCGTGCGCCCTAAAACGTGACTGGAAATTTGTATCCACACATACATACACACACACACACACACACACACACACACACACACACATCCATTTTTTCTGAGGTATGCCAAAACGTTCAGAAACCTTCAAAACGTCGAGAAATGTAAAAATTTTCAATTCCGATTTTCGGCCCATTACAATAACTTACCCTACGGGAAGTTAAAAATTACCGATTTCTTTTTGGGGGCGAAGTTTATTTTATCCAGAAAATCCGTTTTGCTGATTTCATGTTTTCTCGACATTTATTGACATTCTGAATTGAATGAGATAAACTATGAAGAAGTATATGTGAGTGTGTTTATGTGAGCTAATTTATATATACTAAAATATTATATTCGGTTTAATTATAAAAGAACATCAAATTTTTGAAATTTGGAATGTTTTTGAAATTTTACTGGCCAATTTGTTTATTACCCAATTCTGCACAAGAAGTTTCATTTCAAAAATTTTGTAAATAAATAGCAATACTCCTCGACCTTCAATCTCAAGAAGTTTTACTTTAAAAAGTTTGCGAAAAATATTTATTTATTCATAAATAATTTTAATAAAATTTTACTTCTCGATTTATTCGAATTAACTCAGTTCGTTTATAAGAAGTTTCACTTCATAAAGTTTTTAAAAAATAGCGCCAGGTTTGCTCTTGAAATTTAACGCCTTAGAAGTTTTACTTCAAAACCCTTGTTTATATATTCATTTATTCATAATTTTACTGACGAGCAAACTAAAAAAATGGAAGGTAAATAGGAACACTACTGACGAGCAAACTGGTAAAAATGAAAATGAAAAAAGGAACACTGCTGACGAGTAAACTAAAAAAAAAATGAATAAACGAAGGAACTCTACTAATTAAATTAAAATTAAAAGAAACTCTACTGACGAACAAACTAAAATAATGAAGACAAAAAAAAAATTGAACAGAAAAAAAGAACTCTACTGACGAGCAAAATGAACAAAATGGAAAAACCAAAAGAGAACTCTACTAACGAGCAATCTGAAAAATTGGAAGGTAAATAAGAAGTCTACTGACGAGCAAACTGAAAAAATTAAAATTAAAAAGAAACTCTACTGACGACTAAAATAATGAAGAGTTTAGAAAATATACTGAAAAACTTAACAGATAAAAGGAACACTACTGACGAGCAATCTAAAAAGTTGGAGAAAAAAGGAACTCTACTGACGAGCAAACTGAAAATTTTGAATGAACAAGAAACTCTACTGACAAGCAAACTAATAAAATTAGAAAAACCTAAAAAAAACTCTACTGACGAGTTAACTAGAAAAATTAGAAAGACCAAAGAAACTCTATTGACGAGCAAACTCTACTGACAAGTAAACTAAAAAATTCACAGACAAAAAGGAACTATATTGACAAGCAAACTATAAAATTTAGAAGGACTAAAAAGCAAGCAAATTGAAAAATTGTAAAGAAAAGACGAGCAAACTGAAAAATTGGAAACTGAAAAAGGAACTGTACTGATGAGCAAAATAAGAAAAATTAAATTAAAAAGGAACTCTACTGACGAGCAAACTGAAAATTTGAAGAAAAACTACTGTCGAGCAATCTGTTAAGGGTGTGTCCATTAATCACGTGAGTTTTTTAGGAGTGAGTTTTTTGACGAAAAATCACGAAATATCACGTGGAGGAGAGATGGATACAGTAAGACATAACGTGTAATTATTTTTTTCTTGATTTGTTCTTAAAAAAAGCCAAATATTGTCAAAAAAAAAAAAATACATTTTTTTGTTCGTAACTACATCTACTATGATTTATTTATTTATTTTATTTACTACATTTGGTGATGAAGGGCGAGGGTAATTTCGAATATCACCACGTATCACCAAGTAGGAGAAAAGACCAAAAATCCTTAAAAAATCGATCACGTGATCAATGGACGTCCCCTAAATTAGAAGGCAAAAGAACTCTACACTGATAATTCTTATTCTATGCAACTTGCCTTGAGGCAAAATCGTACCTTAGTAAATTTTCTTAATTTTTCGTCGCCTCGGCCTGACTAAAGTGTCTTTTTCCGCGCATGTCCGTCGGCTCTACTAAAAGTCTTATGTATGTAATACGGCGCTAAATATAACCCACAACACGCCTTCCGACAACTACTCGGACCAAATATCATCATTTCACAAAAAGCACCAAAGCCAAAGCCAAGTCAGTCTATCGGACGAAATCGGACAAGTGTCATCAATCGGTGAAAAAAAATTTAAAATTCAAGTGTTTCCGGAATTTGAAGTGCAAAAGTTGTTTGAAAATCGCGCGCGAAGCTTGGAGTGAACTTAAAAGTTGTGATTGTGAGGAGCTTTTGTGTAGTGTATGTGGTAGAGGTTTAATTTGTTGGATAAAGTTTGTGGCTTATGATTTGTTAATAATTGGATATCTAAAAAATATAAATAAAAATTAACGCAATTTTTAAATTCGTAGTTACTTGTAAAATCAAATTTAAATGAAAAATACCAACTTTGATGCTAACGAAAAATTAAATATTATTTACTTTTAATGACAATGATATATGTTTAAAAATTAAAAATGTATAACAATTCTGAGACACCTATATAATCGAAGTTCAATAAATCTAGAATACCATGCAATCAAATTAAATCTGATTAAAATTATGTCTAATTGTCTGAAAATTAAATCTGATTTGTATGTGCAAAAAAGTTTTTAAGTAAAACAATTAAATAAAAATGCTATATACTTCGCACATTACCTAAAAAATCGAATATAAAAGCGTTGTTTCACAATTATCAACTAATTTTATATTGTCTTATATTTATTTCGCATTCATTTTTAAAGCCAATTTTTTTTATCCTTCCTAATTTTTTATACCTGACGTAAGAAAACATAAATAATTGTCTTTTTATTCTTCCGAAGGAGAAGTTTATGTTTTCATCAGAAAATCCGATTCGCTAATTTTATGTTTTCTCGACGTTGCTGGTCATTCTGAATCGAATGAGACCAACATTTGGAAAAAGTATGTGTGTGTGTGTGTGTACGTGAATAGATTTTTTGCCGTAAATCGACGTTTTCTCAAAAACGCCCGAACCGATTTCAAAAATTTAAAAGCCATTCGGTGTATCTCGATGAGGACTATCGTTTGTTAGTTTTGTGCGATGATCGGCCGAGCCGTTTCTTTGTAATTTGGAAAAAAATGTTAAAATTTTTTGTCCACATTTAAGCTCAAACTACCGAATCAATTTTAAAAAATCAAAAACTGTTCGAAAGATATTATTTGGAAAAGATATTGATTAGTTTTAGGTGAAAATCTACTGAGCCGTTTTCTTGTAAATTACTGTTGAAAAAAAAATTTATGAAACATTTTTTGGCGATATATATCATGGCATTATAAAACCTACTGAAATATTACGGCCTTACGACAAGCAGTTTAATTTTAAAAATTCATCAAAGCTTGTGAAAATGGGTAGTTTTTTTGACGTTTGTTCGAATTAAAATTAGACGATTTACTTGGTATAATGATAGAGTACTTGGTCTTATTGAACATACTAAATCATTAAAGTCCTACAAAAACTGATTCAATTATAAAAATTATTGATTTTTGAAAATTTGCTTTTAGAAAATACTCCGAGTTAACGTGTTCGTTCGTTTTCAATTATGTGTTGAAAATCCACATGGAATACTTTTAATCACTCATAAATTAATTAATTAGTCGATAATTTACACATATCAGGAAGTTCATGTAACTTGCCTCAAGGCAAAATACTAATACCAACTATTTATTATATTGTTTATTCACCTTTTCCGAAATTTTATTCGTAAAAACTATATTAAATGTGCATTTTATTAAGCAAAATGTATTAACAAGACAATAAATATAAGATACCAAAATTGAGTCAAAAAATACATGAAATATATTGCTTTATTTATCATAGCCCTTTGAGTATGTAATAATATAGCATAAAATTTGTAAAATAAACATTAAAATTTACATTAGTGACCTTACACCTAATTGCCCTAAATATATAAATAAAACGTGTAAACGTTATGAAAGAATTTTTAAATAAGAATTAATAATGACTGTCTAAACGTGAGACAATTTATAAATAAACTTACAAGTAAAAATACAGTCAAGTAATAAATATTAACTCGATTATATCTTTACTCTTTATGATTATATTTCAAGGATTTCGAGCCAATTATACCTATAGAATTTACCAAAGAAAACATAAAATTAGCAAATGTAATTTTCTGGGGAAAACAAACTTTTTCTTAGGGCAAATTACCCGAATCCCCGAATCGGCAAAAACATGTTCCCTTGCAACGGGTGGTTCATCTATCTAGAGGTCCTAGTGATCTAGTGATCTTACAGTTTAGATAATTTCTGTAAAGAAAACATATAAAGTATTATACATCGTTAGAAAGGTCTCAAAATTCTTAGTTTTTTTCCCATATATCGCAACTTCAAATTCCGAACGGTGTGGCCTACAGGCGAGTTGCCGTCGTAAAATTTCAGGAAAATCGGAAAATCTCGAGAAAATTATATGAACACACTTAACCATTCATATACCATTTTATTCATAATTTTATTCTGCATCTTTCGTACGAACAAAGTTTTTTCGTATCTTTTACGGTTTAGATAGTATAGAGCAATCTGTGTGGTTGTTAACTGGTCAAAATGCAAAGGGCGGTTAGGTTGGAGCAACACTCTTCACGATTCGATATTTCTGTAAAGAAAACATATAAAGTATTATACATCGTTAGAAAGGTCTCAAAATTCTTAGTTTTTTTCCCATATATCGCAACTTCGAATTCCTAACGGTGTGGCCTACAGGCAAGTTGCTATCGATAAATTACAATTTTTAAATGGCTACTTACGATTTTATCTAAATTCGAACAATTTTCACGGAGCAACAATTTTTCTGTTTTCTGTCTAATTTCTATATAATTCATTTATATCCAACGGTTTTTACAAATATCTGCCAGAAATCTTTCAATTTGTCAGATACTAATGTAACATGTCCATCATTTCGTTTAGTTGCGAGATGATTAAATTAGCCAATAAAAATTAACTTTGTGTAAACAAGAATGAAACCATGAACCAACAGACGAGCTCATCAAACAAAATAGTACAAGGAAAATAGTCATATATATATATATATATATATATATATATATATATATATATATATATATATATATATATATATATATATAAACTAGATTTCTTATTTATTGAGACACGATATAAAGCCCTTTGGAAATAAATAAATATTCATTACAATTACGAGAGTCAAATTGTTTATACAAAAGAACGATCTAACTTTCTTCCTTCCAATTTCTGTCTTTAACTTTTATCTACATCGTTACAATTCCATTAAAATTAATCAATTAGGACTTATTTTTGTACATATATCACCTTGGATGGTGATTTAATGACTTAGTCATTATTTCTTATAGCCATATAAACTTTAAGTGACCTTTGGTAGAAAATAGGTCACTTGATACCCGGAGTTACTCCGGGGAAACTGGAGTAGTAAAATAAATTTGAAAAAAAAAAATGCAAAACAGAAAATTAATTTTTGACATAGAATGTGTGTAATGCAAATTTTTAAGAGGCATTTTGTTATTTTAATAAAAAAGTTTCTGTTCGAAAATTCTATTTTATTATTTTTTGGCGACGTTTCCAGTCATTATGAATCTTTTGGTACAGAAAATTGGCATGCAACAAATTTATAAAGTAGTTTATAAAATTTGATGCTGACTCATATTTATTTATTTTTTTTCTTTTTATCTTTATTTTCCTTCATTTCTTTATTTATTTATTCATTATTTATTTTATCTATTTTTTTAATTTTTTTTCTCAATCTTTTTTTTATATTCAAATAAATAAATATATATAAAACTTATTATTAACGTCAGCCGTTAGTTTTATATTTAAATCAGAACCAAATAAATAATTTTATGAAAATATACTTATTTACCACAGTCTGAGTTAAAACATTGGCATTTGTACAAACATTTGCATATTGTTGCACATTGTACAAATATTATTTGCATTCTATTTGTATTAAAACTTGTACTAATAATATAAAACGTTTCATTGGAATTTACTTTAACATATGTTCAAGTGAAATTTTAAAGTATTTTAATTCGTTTGATGTAATTAAATTAAATATATATATATATATATATATATATATATATATATATATATAATAAACAATTATATAATTACTAGGCATTTTTAAATTATTTAGAATAATGAAGTGAAATGAACAAAAAAATAAAATAGTTATAAATTTGGTGGCGCTAAATTTGAACAAATAATTGAAAATTGAATTATTTAAATAAAAATGTATAAATTACTTAAAAGTTGGAATAATTTATAAAACTGTGTTAAAAATTTAAAGTTGTTAGAAAAGTTATTTGGTTATTTAAGAAAATTTATTAAAAAATTGATTGAAGTGCAAAAATTAGATGTTTTATATTTGAAGTTACATATTTGAATCTCACTAATTAAAACTTTCATAAAATAACATTATGTATTAACTAATATTAATTTTAACATTAGTTTACTTTACTTCAAATCAGTTTTCAAACAATTACCGATAATTTGTAGACCGAAAAAATAATTTAATCATCTTAAGAGAAAAATTGCTGGTTGTTCTTATTTCATTATTAAAATGTATCATTTTATTATTAATTTATTAAAATAAAGTATAGAAAATTAAATATGATTTGATAATTTATTCTAAAAATTTTAATTGGTTCTTTATAATATTCAAATAATAATGAAAAATAATGTATAAATAAAACACTACTTAATGAATTATAATAAAATTAATATTTAGATAAAAATTAATTAAATAAAAAAAAACTTATTAACTAAATTCAAATTGTTTTATGTTTTGTCTGTTAAAAATGATTAAATTAAATGTGAATTTTAAATAGGTATCAAAATCTTTATTCATAGTGTTTTAAATTTTTTTAGAAAAGATGATTTGAAATTTATAAAAAGTGTTTTTAGACTGGTGATGTGACAAAAATGTTGAAAATTGTGTGAAATTGTGTACATTTTGGATTTATAATAAAAGTGACAAAAAAATAGAACAAAAAGGACGTATTTTTGGATTTTATCAAAATGAAGATTGCACCTACTTTTAAGGCTAAGCCTCCACCACTAGGTAAAATAGTATATAAATAAATGTATATATATATATATATATATATATATATATATATATAATAAGATAGTTTATTTATTTTAACTAATTTAGAGCCAAAATACAACATAAAATCCAAATCTCTCGCCTAAGTCAAAAATAAACAAAAAACTTTTAAATTAGTTGCCATTATCCTAAAATAGTACCTTCTGGTCATCTTTATCGTCAAAAAAATGTTTACACGTTAAATTTTGAACAAAAAGTAAGTTTGTTTTCTCTCAAACTAAAAGAGAAACATTGGACAAGTTTTTTTGTTCGAGTCATTATTAGCCATTAGCTATTTATAAAATATTTTCTCAAATATAGTAAATAAGGCAATAAAATATAGTATATTTAGTAAATAATTTCATTAGTGTTATACTCACAATAAAAATACGAAAAAAATACAATTCTGTTACATTTAGTTCTTAAGATACAGTTTAACTATATTAGATGCATCATCGAGAGAAACATCCCACTCAGCTTGTAAGCTTATATATCTTAATATATAAGCTTACAAACAAATTGCATTAATTTTATTGTAAAAATTGAACAACTTATATTACAGCAACAAAGAACTATTGCAATTTATTCAGAAAATTTCCCAATTAAATATAGAATTTTTTTTACTATTTTGCTATAATTTGTTATCTGTTCCCTTTCTTAAATACACCACTAGTTTCCCAAAAACCATTTATGATTTGGTTATAAATTCATATTTGTTACTTCTTATAATTATATTTGTTCTACAAATTAATCAGTTATATATTTTTTATATGATATATTTATATAAATTTTATCCCAAAAATTAAACCTAAAGGTAAATTTACGTGCTATAGTTGGTGGAGCACTCTATGGAGAGCGCAAAGAATTAAATTTGAGGCAAAGGAAAGAGGCCGTGTTTGTAATCAATTTTTTTTTGTTCATCATTATATGATTTTGTTGAATATAGTTGAAAATTTTTCCCATTGCACAAAACTCGTGCATTCGCTCCGACTAAAGTTTGACCTGATTTTAAGGTAAAAATAGATCTTAAAGATTTAAGATCGCGCCACACTGGAATACAAGAATATAAACAACTTTTGAGACTCGTATTAAAACACAAATTGGTCTTCATTTAACACTTAATTCGTTCTTTTTTATTATTCGAGAAAAAATAAATGCATTTCTTGCCAGGAATTCGGTGCACAAACATCGGGAATAAAAATAGTGCAAACCGTTCTGAATTCCTACCATTTTATATATTGTAATTTTAAATTATTTTAGTTCAAATGATTCATAAGTCTAAGGCAAATATTTTGATATGAAATATTTATATCCGGAGTTGCTAGTAAAGGCAATAGTGGCCTGAAATAATATTTGCGTAATTAAATTTAATTATAAAAGTTAGATTTATTTTCGTCTCAGGATTTGTTCAGGTGAGGCGCAGGCATTTTGCCAAAATAAATTATATATATAATTTTATATATAAATGTCTATACGGTGAATAATAATTATTTAAACAAGAAACTGAAATAGTTTGACTCAATTTTTATATGATTTTTTTTTCATTTTCAATGTCGAAGAAACTGCAGAGATTTTGTCTAGAAAACGTTTCTATATATCATTTAAAATTTGACCCGTTTGAAATTATTATTTATAATTATAAATATAAATTAAAAACAAAATAAATTTTATACTTTTTAAGGACAGGCTTAAATAAATTTTTCATAATAAAACAAACGATTATAATTTAAGTTTTATGATCCAACTCGACTTTAAAATATAAGATGTCAAATGTTACAAAATCAAAGTGTATTTTTGAATTAGGCGCCAATTTGTTCGCCAAGATAAATATACTAGTTGATTTGAAAAGAATACACATGGGATTTACAAAATACGTTGAAAAACAAAGTTTAGACTTGTATATGAAAAACTATATACTATTTGTCAATTCATTGTTATTTATAGAAGACAAATTATAGATAAACAACTTGAAATACATAGCAAACACTGCAGCTTTGCTGTTACTTCAATTTTAATTGCTTGCGCTCTCCATAGATGGCCCCATTGACTGTAGCACGTAAATTACCCCTGGGTTTAATTCTTGGATAAGATTTATATAAATATAAAATATAAAAAATAACTGATTAATTTATAGCACAAAATATGTGCGTATAAAATATATTTTCGACTAATTTACAAATACATGTTTACAAAAATGTCTAATAAAAAAATAAATCAAAATTAATTAGAGAATCAGTTTTTAAGAAAAAGTAATGCATTTTAGGACAAATTGTTCATTATTTTTATAATATTGATTTATTATTGTGTACTTTGAATTTGACTATTGGTAATAAAATTTGTAAGAAATTTAAGTGTTTGCGCTTTCCATAGAGGGCGCCACTAACTGTAGCACGTAAATTTACCACCGGGTTTAAATCTTAGATAAGATTTATTTAAATATACTATACAGAATATATATACTTAAAAATATATTTTCGACTAAATCACAAATGCATTTTTACAAAAATGTCTAATAAAATATAAATAGAGAATCAGTTCTTAAAAACAGTAAATAATTTTAGGACGAATTGTTTATTATTTTTATAATATTAATTTTAATTCAACAATGATTTTTAGAATAAAATTTGACTGATAATTGTTTAAAGTGATTTATTCTAGTACAAATAAGACTACGGATTTTCTAAAATATTCTACAATTTTTTGCAAAAATATAACAATTACCGTAAAATGTTTAATAACATAATTTACATCAATGCTGACGTAAATGTATGCAAATATTTTAATAATAACAATATTTTAATAAATTCTTATGGAATTAGTCCAATGAAAATAAAAGTAAATTTGTTCAATATTATATTATTATATTATATTATTATTTGCAAACGACTGAAAATTTGTGTAACTAGAAATTAAAATGAATTTCAAGATAAATGTAAATTTTTACCCAAACGTTTTTAATAATATTATCATATATCTATTTTATAAGAAAATCCAAAGATAAATTCAAATACTATTAAATGATTTTCAAATATTAAAATAAAATTTTTTAAAAGCTTTTGTATTGAAAATAGCTAAATATTAAATTACTTTACGTCTAATTTTACATAACACTTCATGTTCTCGAATATTATATTACATGTCTTGTTACATGTTGACATTTGAGTCTAATTATGATAAATTAGACATTGGACAGGATCCAAAAAATCTTCAAAAACTTGATTTTTTTTGCAAATTCTATGTCTTGGTCTTAGATAAAAAAAACAATTTTGACAAATGAAACAAAAACAGTTTTTTTAGAGTTTTGACTCCTGCGGATTTAATATTTTTAGCTTACTAATTAACAATTTTTATTTGACATCCTAAAATGTACTATTAGTTCATAGTTATTTATAACGTGCATCACTTTCGCATATGTCTTATAACTTTTAAACTATTAGAATTATTTAAATGATGTGTTCGACGAATTTGTACGAAATTAAATATTCTAAAGATTGTCTAACAATAAAACACTCTATACCAACTCGCTATACTCTAAAATGTCAATAGAATATGAATAACTAGTGTTCTCATATTTTTATCAATAACTTTCAAATCATTCGATTAATTTTTGTCAAATTTGTTTAAAATTGAACTATTATCTATAATCTCAAGTTAACAAATGAAGTTATTACTTCATTTTTAATTATTTACGCTCTCCATAGAGGCGCCACTCTATTTCTGAGGTTTAGTTTACTAATTCTGCCTCATAACAGACCAATGTTATGGCAAGGCCATGTTACATGCTACTGAATTATACTGAATACTGTCAAAATGTCATGTATTTGCTGTGCATTCAGGCGTTTTACACATAAACTGCAACGTCACTTGTATGTTATGAAGCCGAGTCAGAAAGACCCTGTTATCTAATATAGTTTTTTTGACATTTGTGCGGTTATTTAGTATGGAAAGTTGTTCATACCATAGCCTTGCCATAACATTTGTCTCTTAGGCTGCAAAATCGGTCTATAATATTTTGTATATCACTTACAAATGTATGTTACATCATTAAATCAAAACTATTTCATAATTAAATCACTCTGTAGTATTAAACTGTCATTGTCAGATTTTACCTGTCGCAGGAAATGAATGTACAAGTACGTCCGTGTATTTTTTCACGATTTTATTATTATTTCGTTAAATTTCAAAGTTCCTGTTTCAAATTCGCCGGAAATTGATTCGATTCGATTCAATACTGCTGTATTGTGCGTGACAGGAGGAATTCGAAAAACATTGCCGTACGATTTATTGGAAAATAAATCCGGATGCTATTTTTAAATAACATTCGAATATATATATATATATATATATATATATATATACATATATATATACATATATATGTGGGACGGATGTATATTTTGCGTAATTGTTTTTTGGTTTGTAACAGACTTTAGTTAAAAAAATTTCAACTCTGTTATCAATCAGTGCTAAAAGCTTTTTTCTTTGGAACCATATTGTTACTCTAGGTTGCACACAATGTGCTAGAATAGTTAAAAAGGGACTCTACTAACGAGCGAACTTATTTTTGGTCTTGAAGAATCTCTACTGATGGGCAAAATTGATTTTGATCTAGAATATAACTAGCTGTAAGTGGAATTCTGTCTTGAGGCAATTATGGCATCGTGCCTTAAGGCAAATTGCTGGAACTTCCCGTTGAATACTGAATGTTTTCAAATAGATTATTATAACAATTGTATCATTGTCTAATATAAAATAATAAAATAAAATCTGAAATATTTTCGATATACAAAAAACTAAAAAAAAAAAAAAAAAATTGAAACAAAATTTTTCTTTCCAAAATAAATTATTTTGTTAAGACAAGCAGAAAGTTATCATTCAAATCGGACGCTTAGTTCTCTCAAAAACTGCCATTTTTTACATATTTAGCTCCGTATCTTCGAAATGGCTGGGCCTGCCTTTGCCAACAACTAATAAACACTTCTCCCAACCATTACTAATTGAATGTTTTTTTAGATCATTCAAATCGGATACTCCGTTCTCTCAAAAATTCGATTTCTATTTTCTGCACTCTTTGCTCCGTATCTCCGAAACGGCTGGACCTGCCTTCGCCAAAAACTAATCAGCTCTTTTCCTTATCAATAGGAATCGAATGTTTTTTGAACCATTCAAATCGGTTGATCCGTACGCCCGAAAACGTGACTTCAAATTTGTATCCATATATACATACACACACACACACATCTATTTTTTCTGAAGTATGCCAGAACGTTCAGAAACCTTCAAAACGTCGAGAAATGTAACAAGTTTCAATTCCGATTTTTGGCCCATTACAATAACTTACCCTACGGGAAGTTAAAAAGGGGCTATACTGATGAGCAAACTTTATTTCGATCTAAAAAATAAATAAAAGGAATCTACTGACGAGCAAACTAGATTTTAAACTTGAACATAAAAAAAGAACTCTACTGACGAACAAATTTGATTTTAATCTAGAATCTAAAATATGGACTCTACTGATGAGCAAACTTGATTCTGATCCTAATAGTAAAAAATAAAACTCTACTGATGAGGAAATTTCGTTCTAATCTCTAGGATCTAAATAAAAGACTCTACTGATGCGCGAACTTGATTTTGATCTTAAACATAAAAAGGGACTCTACTGAAGAGCAAATTTAAATTCGATCCTGTAGATAAAATGGGGCTCTTAACATTAATTCAGAATCTAAAAAGGGATTCTACTGACGAGTAAAATTTACTTTTATCCCGAAAAAAAGGAACTATACTGACGAACAAATTAAATTCTAAACTAAAAATTAAAAAAAGACTACTGACAAGCAAATTAAATTCTAAACTAAAAGATAAAAATCAACTCTACTGACAAGCATATCAAATTTTAAACTAAAAAATGAAAAAAGGAACTCTACTGACGAGCAAATTAAATGTTAAAATAAAGAATAAAAAATAGGACTCTACTGACGATCAAACTTTTACCTCAGATTAAAAAAAAACAAAGACTCTACTTATACACGTATATATTGTTCTTATATCATTTATTTAAATTAATCAGGTTTATCTTTACTATATTACATATTTATATAAACTTTATCTAAGACCTAAACCCAGGGGTAGATTTATGTGCAACCGTTTGTAGTGCCATCTATGGAGAGCGAAAACAATTAAAATTGCTTTTTTATTATTTTTTTTATATGTATTTTCATAATAAAACTCTTACTACAATCTAATTATTTCTGCCGTCATCATCCAAAAAGCTTTCATTGATTTTGTCAACTGACATAAAAAGTGACATAATAATGGAATCTAATTACTATTGTGTCCGAATTTGGGTCAAATCGTTTTTTTGAATGACTCAATTAACAATTGATTGATTGGTTGATTGATTGATTATTCAATTTATTGTGTAAAGTTTAGGTCATTCCCGAAATTGGATTTGGAAATGCGATGCAGGGATTTTTGTAAAACGCTCCAATAAATGAAAAAATTAAACTATTCAGAATAAATAGATAGACAAATAATATTTTAGTTCGATAAAGAGACTTCAGCCAAATCTCTGAAATGGCTTTGAGCTTAATTACAACATGCTCTAACTAAATTTTTAATTAACGTCTATTTTTTCCCCAAGGTATTTGGTCTCCAAGTTCCTCCCAAACACAATCAGGAGACCAGACAGACAGAAAAGACAAGGAACCAAGTCCGCCAATAGCACCAATTTGGACACCAAGGAGCGCCCAAGCAAGCCCAGTGGCCGAGAGAAAGGAATTTAGGCCAGTCAGTTTTGAAAGTCCTACACTGCCCAGGCGAAAAACCGAAGTAAGGGATAATAGACACAAACACATCAAATTTTTCCAGACAATAAATCTGATTTTTTATCATTTTAGACTCCACAAACAACTCCGACAGCTCAACCACCTTGGCAAAACGGAGCTACAACAACTACACCTCCAACTTTTACTACAACTCCTTCGTCCCCAATAGCCCTTCCAGCCCCTCCTCCGCCGCCTCTGCCTGCTCCACCAAGTCTGAGTGATAATTTAAATGCTGCCATAGATACCAGGAAACTCACCAGCTCCTGGTCTGCTCCTGTTGACCTTCAGGATCAGGATAATAAGGCTCCGTTCACGTTCCAGGAGAAAAAGGACTTTTTTTCGAGCGTTGGAACTGGCGGAGATAATCTACAGGTAATAATAGATAGTGACTAGTGGTGTATGGCATAGTGCCTTAAGGCAGATTGCTGGAACTTTCCGTACCGTAAAGAAATATTCGAGAAGTATTAAACGTTTTCAAAAATATTATTACAAAAACTGTAACTCTCATTATTTTTGCATAATATCGCATTTTCAAATCCAATTTCGTGAATGCCCTAAAGTTTACACAACAAATTGAATAATTTGGGACTCTACTGACGAGAAAACTTGATTTAGAATCTTAATAAAAGGACTCTACTGACGAGCAAATTTTACTTCGATCTAGAAAATAAATAAAGGGACTCTACTGACGAGCAAACTTGATTTCGATCTTGAAGATTAAAAAAGACTCTACTGACGAGCAGATTTAATTTTGTAAAAGATAAAGAAGGACTAGAACATTAACAATCGTCATTTCATTTCGAATTCAATTTCAAAAAAAAAAATAGTTGTATAATTAACGCAAAATTGAAAAATCGCTCCCGTATAGTCACAGTCTAAACGCATTTGCAAATAATTCTGTGCGACATTTGCACTTATACTGTGCTTAGCTTGGCGGCATTTATAAGAACTAAAATGATTGTTGTTAAATTGAGGAGGCTACATTTTAATACATATATCTTGTTTTATACTTTTGGACCGGTTCAATTTTCATTTATTTGTTTATAACTTTTAAACTAATTGTCCGATTGTTTTGCAATATCCAGCAAATTTTTAGCCAATTAAATTATCTACAACTTTTGTTAATAACAAAATGTTGTATCTCATATCCTTTTACCCAAAATTTGCAATGAAACAGGTTGTTGTTAAATTTTGGAGGTTAGGTTGCATCAGTATATCTTGCTTCACACTTTTGGATCAGCTCGATTTTTATTTATTTATTTATAACTTCCAAACGAAATGTCCCACCATTTTGCAATATTCAGCAAATTTATAGCCAATTAAATTATTTATAACTTTTATTAACAACAAAAATTGGTATCTCTTGTCCTTTTATCAAAAATTTACATTTAAAAAGGTAGTTGCTTAAATTTGGCGGTCACATCGTACACATATATCTTACTCTGTCACTCTTACTCTGTCAGGTATATGTTGCTCTTTTTCGCCCTAGTGTTTTATATATATCTCTCTCTCTCTGATTTTCTCACTATATACTGTTGTCTCTTTTACGTTTAATCAAAACAGACTCTATATCACATCGCGACTTAAGAAGTTTTACTTCAAAAATAAAATTCTATTTTACTAATTTATACATCGCCAACCTAAGAAGTTGAATTCAAATGTAAATCATAAATCAATCAATTTATCTCCAGAACATTAAAATTCTTGAGAATTTCCAGCTCTTAAAATTCTTTGTTCAAATAATTTCTGCAAATAGTTTTTTTTATAAATTTCTAAACCGGTTCAAACCGATTTCTAGGGAAAATAATATTCCAAAACCGATTTTCCAAAATGTCGATTTTTATATCTATATATGTACTTTTATAATTGTTTTTAGGGCAGTAAATATGTTCAGTCAGTTACTAGAAATTTGCTCTTAAAATTAGTCACAGTCTAAACGCACTTGCAAATAATTCTGTGCGACATTTTCACTTATACTGTGCTTAGCTTGTCTGCATTTTCACATTTTTCAATAGTTTTCACAAAATTGGAAAAGTGCTCCAGTACATAAACAGTCTAAACGCACTTGGGTGAACATTTGTACCAGAGTGGCGCTTAGACTGTGCTTAGCCTGGGAAGTTTTTTGAATTTTTAATCCAAAATTACAAAAATATTTTATGGAAAATAAAAAAAAATGTAATAATTTTTTATCTCCAAGAGCAATTGTTTTATCAATACAAGCAAAATTTTTTTTTAAATCATTCAAATCGGATGCTTAGTTCACTTAAAAACTGCCATTTTTTGCGCATTTAGCTCTGTATTTACGAAATGGCGGGTCCTGTCTTTGCCAAAAACTAATCACCTCTTCTCCTAATCATTACAAATTGAATGTTTTTTAGATCATTCAAATCCGATACTCCGTTCTCTCAAAAACTCGATTTGTATTTTCTGCACTCTTTGCTCCGTATCTCCGTAACGGCTGGACCTGCCATTGCCACAAACTAATCAGCACATCTCTCTATCAATAGGGATCGAATGTTTTTTAAACCATTCAAATCGGTTGATCCGTGCGCCCGAAAACGTGGACGAAAAAATGCGGACATACAAAACACACACGCACACCCACAAATACACACTTTTGTGAAAACTATTGAAAAATGTGAAAATGCCGCCAAGCTAAGCACAGTATGAGTGAAAATGTCGCACAGAATTATTTGCAAATACGTTTAGACTGTGACTATACGGGAGCACTTTTTCAATTTTGTGTAAATTAGGCATCTATTTTCTTTTTTGAATTTGAATTCGAAATGAAATGATGATAGCTGTTAATGTTTTGGAGATAAATTGAATTATGATTTATGATTTACATTTGATTTGCTCAGATATAACAATAAGATAGCAAAAACAATATATACAATATTTGTAATAATATATTTGAAAACGTTTAAAATTTCTCGAATATTTTATTACGGTTCGGGAAGTTCCAGCAATTTGCCTTAAAGCACGATGCCATGCGCCCCACTAGTTTTTTTTTATAAAAAGTGATGTCAATGTGATTTTCCAGGAGAAGAAAACTGGTTTGTTCACATCCTCAAGTGGAAGCAATTTGCAGGACAAGAAAAGTTTGTTTTCCTCCTCCAGTGGAAGCAATTTGGACAAATCTTTCAAAAGTTTTTCTTCAGGAAGTGGTGCTGGTTTAGCTGGTCTTGCTGGCTCAACACCAGTTAGTGAAAGTAAGGCAAATATGACCCTATTTTTTTAGGCATAAATTGTTTATTTTTATTATTTTTTAGGTTCTTATTCCAAGTTTCCTGGTTCTGTAGAAAAAGAACTTTTTACCAAGAAAAGTGAAGAATTTTCTAAAGTCATCAAAGAGTACAAAAGCACTTCCAGAAATTCTGAGTTGCTATCAGAAGAAAAACGCGAAGAACGATATTCCAGGTAATTTTGGATCTGAAAAACTTTCTGCTTGTATCGACAAAACAATTGCTTTTGAGGATAAAAAAATATTACATCTTTTTTTGTTTTTCATAAAATATTTTTGTAATTTTCGATTAAAAATTCAAAAAATTACCCAGACTAAGCACAGTCTAAGCGCCACTCTGGTACAAATGTTTACCCAAGTGCGTTTAGACTGTTTTGTGTACTGGATCGCTTTTCCAATTTTGTGAAAAAACTATTGAAAAATGTGAAAATGCCGCCAAGCCAAGCACAGTATAAGTGAAAATGTCGCACAGAATTATTTGCAAATGCGTTTAGACTGTGACTATACGGGAGTACTTTTAATTTTTTGTTAATTAGTACAAAAATGTAATTCTGAGCTAAAAATTGCAAAAATTACCCAGACTAAGAACAGTCTAAGTGACAAACTGGTGTAAACATTCTTGAAAATGCGTTTAGACTGTTTCTGTATAGGAGCGTTTTCTAATCTTGTGAGAAGAAAAACTAAAAAATATGAAAATTCCGCCAAGCTAAGCACAGTATAAGTAAAAATGTCGCACAAAATTATTTGCAAATGCGTTTAGAATGTGACTTTACAGGAGCGCTTTTCCAATTTTGTGAGAAAACTGTTGAAAAATGTGAAAATGCCGCCAAGTTAAGCACAGTATAAGTGCAAATATCGCACAGAATGATTTGCAAATGCGTTTAGACTGTGACTATACGGGCGCACTTTTTCAATTTTGTGTAAATTAGGCAACTTAGGTATTTTTTTGAAATTGAATTCGAAATGAAATGACGATGGCTCAAGAATTAACTTAATTATAAATATACGAAACTTTTAATTGAATTAGACATTGCTTGGGAGCAAAGATATTCGAAAATATCCATATTAAGGACCACCCTAATATATATATAATTCTTAGGCAGCTTTTATACAAATATAAAAAGTACAATCTACAAACTACAAAATATTTAAGATCAATAAATGAATCACATAATTGTATAACTAAAAACTGCTTTTTAACATAAAAATTGTTATAATTTTTTTTATAAATAATAATTATTATTATTATCCTGAAATTGTTTGACAATTTCCATACATGATGCTACTAAATCATACTGAATACTGTCAGAATGTCATGTATTTGCTGTTCATTCAGGCGTTTTACACATAAACTGCAACGTCACTCGTATGTTATGAAGCTGAGTCAGAAAGACCATGTTATCTAACAATTTTTTGACATTTGTGCGGTATCTAGGTTAGGTTTTCTAAGCACAGTATTAGTGAAAATGACGCACAGAATTATTCGCAAATGCGTTTAGACTGTGACTATAAGGGAGCACTTTTTCAATTTTGTGTAAATTAGGCAACTATTTTTTTGTAATTGAATTCGAAATGAAATGACGATTGTTAATGTTCTGGAGATAAATTGACATATGATTTATATTTGATTTGCTCAGATATAACAAGATAGCAAAAATAATGAAAGTTACAGTATTTGTAATAATATATTTGAAAACGTTTAAAATTTCTCGAATATTTCATTACGGTACGGGAAGTTCCAGCAATTTGCCTTAAGGCACGATGCCATACACCACTAGTTTCAATCTAATTTCTATTTTTTTTTTCAGTTCAAGTGGAGATCCGATTCCAGTAAGACCAGTTATAGATCCAGTTGGATCTTTTGGGGAAGTTCTAGCTTCTACCGGAACCGGAGCAACAAAATTCGGCACAGATACTGGATTTTCCGGTACGACAACCGGAATTTCAACCAGCACCAGTACAAATTCAACAACCAATAACGTCAGTGCAAAATTGCCCAGAGTACAAAATCCGACGATTACTTTGTTGCAGAAGGCAAGAGGTAAGTTAATAGACAAAAATATATTAAGGTGGTCCTTAATATGGATATTTTTGAATTTCTTTGCTCCAAGGGCTCAAACTCTTCCAAAGTAATAAATAAAAATTCTGTAAAAGTTTTAGTTCTTAATATTAACATTTAGATAGTCCGCAATTCAATTAAAAGTTTTGTAAATTTATTATTAAGTAAATTCTTGCGCCATCTGTGATAGCATTTGCAAACTCAAATATTATGACACTTCGGAATATTCATAAAACACTTAACCTCTAATTAAATCCATGTGTACTGTTTAACGAAATATTTATTCAAGATTAATTTTGCATCAAAATATTTATTTAATTGGTGATTTTGACGCTCAAATCAGCAGTAATAAATTGCTATCAAAATTACAAGCTTTCTATCACAGATGGCGCAAGAATTTACTTAATGATATATGTTAATAGTAAATATACGAAACTTTTAATTGAATTGCGGACTATCTAAATGTTGATATTGAGAGATAAAACTTTTAGAGAATTTGTTTTTATTAATTTGGAAGCGTTTGAGCCCTTGGGAGCAAAAAAATTTGACAATATTCATATTGAGGACCACATTATATATATATATATATATATATATATATATTAAATTTAAATGAAATTTAAATAAAAATATAAAATCGTCAAATTAAAATCCAATGTCATGTTTTGTAAGCAATTTTTATAATAACAATCTATAACTGTATAATTAAATTATCCTGCACGATTTTCTTAATTGTTATTCATAAATGTGATCTATTGATATATATGTTTATGAATGTTTTTATAGTTTAAACATTATTTGTGAATCTGAAGATTTTCATCAAAACTTTAGATTAAAAGTTTTAGATCGAACTCAGGATTCCAATTTTTTTAGAAAAACGTTTTCAAAATTTACTTTTTAAATGATAGAATAGATGTTCGAGGCAATTTAGCCCTTAAATAGACCAGTATTATAGCAAGGCTATGTTACGTTGCGTTTTTTTCATATAAAAATGGTACTAAAAACTGACAAAATCTATTGGTTGCTGTGCAGTCAGGTGTTTTAGATGAAAAAGCTAACCTAGAAAACGTTCAAATGTCAAACAAGTAATCTTATCATAAGTGCTTCTTTGTGATGTGCTATAATAAACATATGAGTGAAGTTAAATTTTATGTGTAAAACAGCAACTACATAGTATGTTGACAGTTTTTAGTACTATTTTATATGTTAAGGTTTATTTTACTACTGCAGAATCAACCCCTAAGTGTCAGGAAATGCCAAATAGTGATTTTGTTTTAAATTTATATTTAAAACAATTCAAAGCGCTTTCCAAACAGTATAAGTCTATGGTAGAAACTATTGTGCCGATTCGGCCGCTAGAACCATATTAAGGCTACTGAATCATACTGGAATACTGTCAAAATGTCATGTATTTGCTGTGCATTCAGGCGTTTTACACATAAACTGCAACGTCACTCGTATGTTATGAAGCTGAGTCAGAAAGACCCATGTTATCTAACATCTGTTAGCATCCTGAGAAATACGCCTGACAGCACAGCAACCATATGGCTTAGTTAAAATTTAGAACGATTAGTATGGAGAGTTCTCTATTTACATCAATGTGCAACAATGTTGTATATTTAGCATTTTGTTGTAGTATATCTGTCTCTTACAATATACTCTAAACATGATACAAATCTTAACACAATCCCAACAGTATTTATTTGAATTGCTTAAAACTTTACCTTAAAATTTTACAAAATGGTTTTTTATTATTTTTTAAGCAGAAGGGCAGTTGCCCAAGGGCGCGAGTTATTTGGAAGAGACCTCAAAAATTCCAAAGAACAAAGTCCGGGGGTGCTTGTCGCCCGAGAAATTAGTGAGTTTCTAATTTCTAATATTTTTAATTGCAATAACGACAATTATTAATAAATTTTATTTTAGTTAGTTTAGTTTTTTAACATTTCTCATTTACACTAACAAAACATAACTTCATACTCTCATCATAAACTGTCTGATGTTGCATGGATAAAAAAAAATCTTTGCATGATTTAGGAAATATTGAAATAGATTTTTATATTAAGTCATTGATTTATATTTTATTGAAATATTAAAACATTTTTTATCTGCGTATTTGCTTGATATTATATAATAATAAAAATTGGTAAATTAATTTGCATTACAGGATATTTAAAGTCGTCTATGCTATGTTATTTATTCATTATTGTCATAATTTTTTGTTATGATTAACTTGAATTAATTTATTTTGTTTAACTAGATTCGCCTTGTCATATTATTAACTGATTTATTACTAAATTTATTTATTATTTATCATTTTTTTCCATTTTCTCAGCAGTCTATTCCCTGAAGAAAGAATATACAGAACCTGTGCCTGACCTAAGGTCAAAAAGATGGCCGATTTAGGCCCTAGGAAATTCGAAGGGATTGGCCCTACGACTAAGGATGGAATGCCAATTGTACTTAGATCTGTAAGTAATAACTACATAATAAAATACAAATTAAATTACAAAAAAAATAAATTATTATTCTTGAAAGTGTTTCGAACCTTTTTTTTTTCAAATTTTGATTTCGAAATCAACAGAAAAATAATTAATAATAGATGTCATTCTTATTTAAATTGTTTAAATAAATAAGTCTTCTAAATGTTGTATATGAATTAAAACTTAAATATAATTTTTGCATTTTTTTTCTAATTAGAAACAAAACTTAACCAATTAATAAAGCTTGTATGTTATTTTTGGAACAATTTAATATATTAGTGTTAAAAGCATATTTATCATTTACTGACAAAAATTACACTTACTAACTTTTAATTAACATTTATGTTTTATCCAAATTTCATGCTTTCTGATGAACAGTTACTAGAGGTAAGTTTAACAAACTCTACTAATATTAAAAACAAAATTTTTTGTCGATTATTTAACATTTTGTGCTTATTAATTCTCTGATAAAATAGACCGTAACATATCGTTGTTATGGCAACGTAATTTATAATAAAATGGCGAATTTGTAACAAAATGGCGAAGTGCTATAGTGTTTGCTGTGCAGTCAGGCGTTGTTGTAGCAATACATTATGTTACAATCTATTTTATCGGAGAATTAATCCCTGTGTTTGTGTTTAATTTTGTAAGAATTATGTTTTTTACTATATTATTTTATTTTTATTTTTTTAGGAAGTGAAAGAAAACAATCAAGCGAAATGGTACAAACGAATGTACGACACGATACACAAAAGTCCGAACGATGGTAAGATTTTTATTTTATTTTTTAATTAAAAATTTAGTTTATTTAATAAACTAGATCATAAATGTGCAATTTATGTACGAGTTCGATTAAATTGAATATATATTAATTAATCAAAAATTAAATAATATTTTAATTTATATGAATCATCATCGTCTTGATCAGAAATAATATTAATATTACTAATTAATTATCAAAATTAATACTTAGTAAATTTTATGTACAGTAGGTTCTAATTTTGTCATATTTTTTATTTAGTCTTGTTAATATATTTTTTGATATGCATTTATTATAAAAATTTTAAATCTTATACTTTCATACATGCATTGTTAAAATATACATCTGGTTTTATATATAATTTATAATTTTTTTAAAATTCAATAACTATTTAGTATTTAGTATATGTGTATATCCTTATATGAAATAACATTCATATTTAGGTTAATTTGAAACTCATTGATTTGTTGTATTAATTAGACTATTTTTAAATTAATGTTTAGTTTCACATAAAACTAATTATATTTTTTTCAGATTTTGTCACAGTACGATACAAAACTCGAAGAGGTGAAAATTATATACATATTTTTTATTTGTCCTATGCTTTTTAATTCTACAGCTTTCTTTCTTTTCAATTATTCTGCTTCAAAATATATGCAATATAATTAACGTTTCGAAACTTGCGATAAATTTTTACTTATTTAGACATTTTGCTTTCCACATAATAAATATTAATTTTTCTTATAATAATAATACAAAATCGTTTTTCATGCATTATATGGCTTATGGTCACCTTTCAAGAAAAGTTTGACTACATAAAGAATTGTTTTCTATTTTTTTTTGAGGCTGAACTTTATTCACAATAATGACAACTTGTAACTTATTTTTTAGTTTAAGTTTAGTATTTTTTTTCTAACTTTTGTATTTCTATTTTCCGCACGCAATTTTTTTTACTAATGAAAATTTTGACACAGATTTTCTATCTTCACATTTCTGCACTGGTGATTGGTTTCTTCTGCACTACTTCATAAATTATTTTTACTATTTGTAAATTTATGTGATACTTGCTATGATATAAAATTTATTTTAATGACAAAAATGAAGTAATAAATTCTATAATATTCGTTCACACAGTGGATTATGTTAAACAACGCCTAAACAAATATTGTTTTTGCAACTTCACTTCATCCTGTAACAATTGTGTTTGAAGAACTTCATGGAATTAAAATTAACATACATTCATTGACTGCTTGTATTTTTTAACTTTTTCGCTGGCGATATGATCTCATTGTTTCAAGAGCTGTAATATCTGTCTTTCCTTAAAAATATTCCATTTTAATAACTTCAAACATCTATAGAAACGTTTAGTATACGGCACAAATATTTAATTTGTTTTAATATTTTCAAGGAACAGGGTAAAATATTCTTCTGATTCAGGCATTTTTCATTAAATCAAGATTTGTGCATATATTTATTATATAATTTGTAACTTCTAAAATACTCGATGTATGTGAATTGTGTCTTTGAGGAATTTGTTCAAAATTGAATAATCTGTATTATTGTCTAATATCATAATTCTATACAGCAAGTCGGTATACTTTAAATTATCACTTAAATATAGATTTTATTTTAATAGTGAATTGAAAATTCATGTCGGTGCATTTATTTATTTTATCTCTTGTAACTTTTAAACTACTTGATTTATGTAATAGATGTCTTAAAGTAATTTGTTTAAAATTGAACACTCTATAATGTTGTCTAATAACATAACGCTCTACAGCAACTCTATATACCTTTAAATCACATCAAAAAACAGACTGCAAATAAATAATGAATATGAGGAGAATATTAATGTGCATTTATTTATTGTATCTCTTGTAACTTTAAAAATATTTGATTTATGTAAATGATATATAAGAGAAATTTGTTTAAAATTAAACAATCCATAATGTTTTCTAATATCATAATGCTGTACATCAACTCGGTATACTTTAAAATTGCCCCTAAATACAGACTGCAGAAGAATTCTATATTGGAGTTTTATGCATTTGTTTGTATCATGCATTATGTGCATGTTTATTCAATCTTTTGTAACTTCTAAAATATTCGATTTATATAAATGATGTATCAGAGAAATTTCTTTATAATTAAATGGCCTATAATGTTGTCTGATATCATAATGCTCTACAACAACTCAGTATGCTAGAATGTAACTTGCCGACTCTATGCCGATTTCCTTGTTGATATCGGTACGCATCGACGACGACTAATCACAATCGTCGCGTATAGAAATGATATCATCGAGAGCGAATGAAGTACAGTTCGAGCGTAACGCCATTTCCGTTGCATTTGTACGGATTTACAATCTAGTCACGCCTAAAAAGTTTTACTTCAAAAATGAAAATGTAATATTTATTTAGGCATCGTGATAATTTTTGTATTTTAATACTGAACACCTAAATTTTAAACAATTAAGCTAAACTCGAGTATTGTCTGTTCCGAGCAATTTTAATTAATTAATTTTAAACATTCTAATTGTTTTTTTTTGTTTAATTGTATTTTGATACTAAACACCTAAATTTTGTATTATAGCAAGGCGACTGAAACTCTTCTTGAAACTTCATGAAATTTTATACAAGAGGCTTTATTTAATAATTTTAGCTCCATCATTTTCAGTAAATTTTCTAATTATAAACTGTACCTAGATTTTAACACATATTTAATTTCAAATTTAAAGTTGTTTCTAGTTTAAAAAAATTCTTTGGAACGACTTTATTAGTAATCATTTCATTAGCTGGAAAATTTTTATAAGCATTGGAATCTTATAAAAATTCATGCAAGTTTCACTTTCCCAGCTACTTCTATTACTATTACTATTACTATTATATTACCATCTAACATTTATCTTCTTTCTATTACCATTATCACCACAAAATCATCATCATCATCAAAATTTTCAAAATCGTGATAAAACGGAGTAGTTCTGTGGCCGCCCGCAGGTCGCTACCCGCACTACTCGTCCTGCTCCAGGCCTGGTTCGAGTCTCGGGAGATCAGTTGCAGGAGCAGAACAAAGAGGTCAGGCCAACGGTTATGCGAGCGAACCCGAACCTGCTCTCGGTTACGATTCGGATTATTACGAGGACAGAGGCGGAGCAGGGTTCAGGAGCAGCAGTCGGACTGATAGTAGATATGAACAGAGTAAGGGATAAAGTAGTATTAAGTAGTGTAAAGTAGTGTAAACTTTCTGATAGGTGTAATGAAATTTTCAGTTGTTTATTTCTCAGTAAATAAAGTTCCAACTTTTCTTAAACACGTTTACAATATGTTCGCGCCGATCAAAGCAGGCGGTTATGCGAATAGAAAACAAAAAATCATCAAATAGATAATTATAAAAAATCAAAGTCAATTCAATCAATACATAATCAAAACATATTAAATTTGTTATAAATACTATTATAACTTATAAAATAAATATATACAGTTATTCAATTAAGTGTTTTACATATGGTCCTTCGAAAAGTAAATTCAAATTCAATCAAAACAAGATCCTAAAAATCACAATATATGTGATTACATTAATTGTAGTGCAAAGACATGTACTTGTATGTCCTATAAGCGGTCAACTTTTTAAAAACTCAAATGTTTTTCCCCAAAAATATTTTTCCAAGAGTTTTTACCCAATATTTTTCCCCAAAATCTTTTTCCCAAAAATTGAAAAATTACAGTACATGGTTTTTTCCCCAAATTTTCTTTCTCCCGTAGCATCTGTTACAAAAAACACAAGTTTATTATTCCAGTTAAATGACAAAATTTATTACACTTTACTAGAGATGTTTTGTAGATTGTTCACTTTCTTTTTTGTAATTTCAAAATTATTTCTAATAGTTTTTTCTAATGGCTTTCAAATTTGTGAAATTTAAATTTAAACTTATAACATCACAGAAATTACTCTTAAGGCGATTTTGACTTCATCATATTCATTCAAGTTTTGATGAATTTTTAAACTTAAACTACTTGTCAAAGGTTTTCGTGATATATCAGTTAGTGCTTTAGGACCATATATTCTTTCTAATCGATTTTTTAATTGTTAATTACGAAGAAATGTTAGATCTTTACCAAAAACTAATCAAACCAAGAAAAAATTTTGAATTTCTAAAAACGATTCAGGGTCGTGGGTTAAAATGTGGACAAATAATTTTCACTTTTCTGTTATTAACAAAGAAACGGCTTGGCTGATCGTCGCACAAAACTGATAAACGCTAGTCCTTGTCGAATTAAATCAAATGGCTTTTAAATTTTTGAATTTCGACGAAAAGTTAAGTTTCAAAAAAAAAATCTGAAAACGTCGATGGAAAGTTCACACACGCACCAATCGATTTAGAATGATTTTGAAAATAATAGCTTCTCTATCTATTTTTTTATTATTTTCAGGTGTTTATAAAAATCAGCCTGGCAGGATCGAAGACTACACACCAGGTTGCAGTTCTTTGGCAGAACGAGAAACAAAACAGGTAAATATTCTAAATTTTATCTTGTCGGAAATAATCAGCAAATATTATTAAAAATAGTTTTGTGATTCGACCTAACGTTGTTTTTACTCACGAAAAAATAAAACTTACTCATATAAGCATTTCCATCTTTTTTCATTACAACATTGAATTCATTACAAGCACTTATTGAACTAACATCAAAAATATATAATTATATTGACTTTTAATAACAATATTAAACTGAAACTTAATATATAAATTATTAGTTTTCACATAAATCAGTAAATTTTTAAAAATAAAAAAAAATGGAAAGTCTTTGATTTTTTCGCCCGTTTTTATTTTTACCAAAATAAACCGAAAACGTTTCAGAATGTTTTAAAATAATTAAATAAGATATTTGTTATGTTATTTAGTGTAATAAAATTATTATGTAATTTTTATCTAAACCTATGTCTTTTCTCTTTTAGTGGTGGGATGAAGTAATGGACATATTTGACGGGGTACGAAATTTTTTTATATATTTTTAAATACTTCATATACTATTTCCAAATTATTGAGTTATGCTATTATATATGGTGACGGTTATGCTTAAATTTGAAAAAGGAAATTAAATATTTTAAAAATAAAGTAAAATTTTAAAAGTAAAGTAAAATTATAACGAAACGAGTTTTTAAACAGACTAATATTATTTAATCTAAACGAAAAATATCAGGACAAATAAATTCAACATTATAAATAAATTAAAAAATGTTTAGCCAGTCATTTCGATATATCCACTATTCAGAAAATAATTACAATTACCATTAATATTTTAGCATACTTTTAATAAAAAGGCAGAACGGCATACTTGTCAAATAAATATAAATAAATATAAGAACAATTAATTAAACAAATAGAGAGAAATTCATTTAATTCAACATTTATACAGTTTCAATCAGAACACAAAATTCCAACGATAATATTATTAGTTTAATAATTTTTTGAAAATTATGAGCATGTTTATTACAAAAAGGACCCTACTGACAATCAAACTGAGTTTCGAGTAGAAAATTGTTGAATAAATCACAGCTTTAAGAAGGACTCTACTAACGAGCAAACTCATACAAAAAGAATTATTAGACAGTTATGACCAAAACTCATAATTTTCAAACTACATGAAATTTTTTTTCTAATATTTCCATAACAGTTCGTATCAATTGACGTTGAGTTCTGGGACACCCTGTACAATGACAGCTTAAAAGTTTTTTTTTTTTAATTTTTTGATTAAACAAATTAATCGTTCAAACTTGCTATCACGTAGTTAAGGAAATTTGTAACAGGAAATTTTGTGAAAACTCATAATTTTCGAACTACCTGAGATAATTTTTTTTCCAACGTTTCCATGATAGTTGGTACCAATTGACGTTGAGTTCTGGGACACCCTGTACAATGACAGTAACCAAGTTTTTTTTAGAATTCTTCAAACAAAATAATTATTGGAACATGCTTTCAAGTAGTTAAAGAAATGTGCAACAGGAAATTTTGTGAACATTTATAATTTTTAAACTACGTGAGATATTTTTTTTTCTAATATTTTCATGACAGTTTGTATCAAATGACGTTGAGTTCTGGGAAACCCCGTACAATGAGAGTATACAAGTTTTTCTAACATTTTTTGATTAAAGAAAATAATTGTTCGAACTTGCTGTCAACTAGTTAAGGAAGTTTGTTACAGGAAATTTTGTGAAAACTCATAATTTTCAAACTACCCGACATAATTTTTTTTTCTAATATTTCCATGACAATTGGTACCAATTGACGTTGAGTTCTGGGACACCCTGTGCAATGACAGCTTACTAGTTTAGACTTTTTGCTGACAAATATCTCGTTCTGCCTTTACCACATATACTATTATATTTTTTTCAATTTCTAATTCAATTTTTCATTTTATTTTTTCGTCTCCTCTCATGTTGCCGTACTGTACTGGTGAATGCTTCCTATGGTGTTGGAATTCCCTGTATATCGATGGATGTGTGCATAATCAAAAAAAAAAAAAATGAATCCAAAAAATCCATAATTTTTTACATAAACCAAACTAAATGTGGGCTCTTTTTATTATAAATTATTTCATAATAATAATAATAATATGCACGTTTTCCTGCATGCTTGCTTGCACTTGAAATTGAAATATATTTTTCGAATTTTAAAAATCGTGAACCGAAATTTGTGACCTATTTTTTTTTTCAAACGTGTTTTTGATATATACGATATTTTTGTTTTTTTTTTGTTAAATTTTGTGGTGTTTTGAATTTGAAAATAATTTTTGTTACAAACTTTTTACAATAAATTGATACTCAACATGTTGGTCTACTTCATCACTTTGTATTCTGTCTCTTTTTTTTAATTGTTTATAAACTCAAATTTGGTTGAATTAACAAATTGTTTAAAATTAACATTTGGTCACAAAAATAAAAAAATACCTTATTGTACCAAATTAAATTAAATTTTGTGGACTTGATAATAATTATTTTATTTAAATTATAATGAATTTTGTAAAACCTATTTTTATTATTTTGTTATGTTTGGTCTGGTTTACAAAATCTGGTTTACAAAATGCAATTTTTCTACCAAATTTCTTTTTTACATTTTGCACGCTTTTGTCAAACCACAAAATGCATTATTATAAACTGCACATATAAAAATTTATTTATAATATTTTTTAAATTTTTTGCTAACTATTTTTTCATATATAAAAATTTTAGTGGTTAGATGATAATGATGCAAAACCGCATATAAATGCAATGCTATCCAGGACAAAACATATACCAGTAAGATACTACATATTTTAGGGAATGCAATACCGGTATACCGTCTAAACAACCGGTATTTGCCCTGGAAATACCGGTATTTTCGGTATTAAAACATAAACCTTTCTTGATACATATCACACACGAATATAAATATAATATAAATATAAATTTCATAGTAATTAAAAACAGATGTCTCTTTAGGTCATTCTGTTGTATAAACATGTGTCTAAATATTATCACAACTGAAAGATGTTTAATTCTCTTAATGTAAAAATACTATGATATTATGATATTATGTTGGATATAGTTCTGTTAATTAATTATCAAAAAAACACATTTTGTTGTTTAGTTGCGTATACATTAGTACAGTATATTTTTATATTTCATTTCTAGGTTTTTACTTTTTTTATTTATATTCGGTTTTTTTATATTCGTACGAGCAAGTTCCAAGTATGTTTACATTCTTAAATATCATACCGGTTTTAGGAGTGAAAATACCAAAATACCAGTTTTAAGAGAGAATATACCGAAATATCGTTGCAGATTCTTTTGATCGGTATTGCATTTCCCAGTTAGTAGTAGGGTTCGTTATAGCATGTTTTTTTACTATTTTTCACTTTTTCACTTTTTAGATTTTTTTTACATTTAGCTTATGTATATAGCTTAGAAAATTAATTACTAAATAATTGGAAATTTCAATTGTATGAATTATATTTGCAGCATCTCGAACAGCAGAAATATGCGACGACAAGCAATTCTAAATCGTATGGACATTTATCAAGGTGAGATAAAAAACTATTTTATGTTAAAAATAAATGTTGAAAAAAGTACAGAAAATAAATTGATACCATGCTCATTACATCTACACGTATTAATATTATATGAAAACCGAACCTTTTATATAAAAATTACATTTGAATTAAATTATTTTCTATATATTTAGATAAAAAATATATATTTCAGTGACGTTGATGTGTTTATCTTTTATTTACTAATATTTATATCTAATAGTTCCAAATATTTTTAATACCAATATTATACAAGATTTATGTTCAATACATCTTTTCGTGAGTGAAAGTATGAGCATGTCTTCCATTTAATTTAAGTTTTTCTGAATTTTTTGGACATGATATATATCTCAACTATTTTGTTGAAGAATAAAAATCAATAATTCAAACATAAATTCAATGTGTATTAAATGATATAAATTAACAATTTACTGTTTTTTGAACACCATAACGTAACTGTTTCTTTGTGGAATTAAAATCAGCATTGATTTTTTAGTCGAAATCATACTGAATCAGGTTCAGCAAGTTCTTTGTAATTATTACAAGTATTTTTGTTACCAGTAAACTTCAAAATGAGACTTTTCACCTAGATTTTTTTATTCTGGCATATTCTTCTCTAGATCTGAAGAATTTCCCAGATGGGAAAGTCCTTTTGTTGTTTTTGTTATGAGTACCAGCTCCTAGGTTTTTCTTAGCTCCAAATCAAAAGATCTTCCATAATGAGAAGTTCTTTTGTTGTCGTTATTTTTATTAGTACCACCTACTGCGTTTTTCTTAGGTTCAAATCTAAATATTTTTCCAACTGGGAAGTCCTTTTATAGTCACTATTATTAGTACCAAATTTAAAGACTCTCCCAGATGAGAATCTTTTTATAGTCTTTATTATTATTGATATCAGCTGCTTCGACTTTCTTAGTTTCAAATCTAAAGATTTTTACCAGGAAAATTCTTTTATTATGTGTATCATTATAAGTACCAGCTGCTAGGTCCAAATCTAAAAAATCTTTTAAAATGGGAAGTCCTTACATTATTTCCATTATTATTGATACCAGCTACTTCGACTTCTTTAGTTCCTAAAAATTCTCTTAGAAGGGGAAGTCCTATTTTGTCTTTACTTTTATTGATATCAGCTGCTTCAATTTCCTGAGATCCAAATCTAAAGACTTTCTCAGATGAGAAGTCCTTTTATCGTTTTTGTTATTTTTAGTAAAAACTGGTGAGTTTTCTTTAGCTCGAACTCTAAGATTTTTTTTAACTGGAAAATATAAAGATTCCCCTAAATGAAAAGCCCTTTTGTTGTCTTTATTATTATTAATATCAGCTGCTGGGTTTTCCTTGGGTCCAAATCTAAGTACTCTCCAAAAAGGACCTTTTATTGTTTTTATTATCCTTAGTACCAACTGGTGCATCTTAGTCAGCTCTTCTCCTCACAAATAAAAGTTCTTTTGTTGTCTTCAATATTATTGATACCAGTTGCTGCTTATTTCTTAACTATTCTGTTTCAACAAAAAAAATATCTAGGAGTCTCTAGATTCGTGCCCAATCATGGGTACCAATCAGACGAAATTACATTGACGTAGGTTTATACAAATATGTTCACCAGTACATATAAATTTTTATCCAGACCTTCTAACTCCAAATCTGAATGTTCTCAAAATGTGAAGTCCTCATATTGTCTTTATTATTATTAGTACCAGTTGTTGGATATTTCTTAGTGCTTTTTTGTATTAACAAAAAATTCTTTAGAAGAGTCTTTAGATTGTGCTCAGATAAGTCAAAATTACAGCAAAGTAGATTCATTGTGCTCTTCTTTATTCTTACAAACGTTTTAGTTACCAGTACAGTCTTCAAAATTAGTTATCTCTAAATTTTTTATCTAGACCTTCATCAAATCTGAAGGTTCTGCGAAATGGGAAGTTCTTATATTGTCTTTCATATTATTAGTACCAGCTGTTGGATCTTTCTTAGTTCTTTTTTGTCTTGGCATAAAATCGATTTAGGAGAGTCTTTAGATTTGTGTCTAAATCTACAAAATTACATTAAAGTCGTATGCTTTTCTTTATTCTTACAAACATCTTAGTTACCAGCATAGTCTTCCAATATAGTTATCTTTAAATTTTCTATCTAGACTTCTAGAAGTCTTATTATTAGTACCAGGTGATTGGCGTTTTCCTTGGTTTTTCTTCTCTGTTTCAGCAAATAATCCATTTGGGAGAGTCTTTAAATTTAAAGCCTTTTAATGGTTGCATTTACTCTGAAGAAGGTTAATACCTATGAAAACCAGTTTTATTTATATTTTCTTTAAACTTCTCATCCAAACCTTTCAATTCCCGCATGTCCTTCTTCAAATTTGAAAACTCTCCTAAATGTGAAGTCTCTTTAGTGTCTTTATAATAATAATTTACCAGCAACTGGGTTTTTTAGCATTTTCTCTGTCTCAGCATAAAACTCATTAGACAAAATTTTAAGGTTTGGAGCCAAACTTTGGTTTGGCATTTACACAGAAGTAGGCTTACCAAGTTTTTCCTTATTTGTACAAGCCTCTTTATTACCAGTACAATCAGTTTTCTTAATATTTTTCCTAAACTTCTCATCCAAAACCAAAAACGCTCCCAAATGTGAAGTCTTTTTATTGTCGTTATAATAATAATTTACCAGCAGCTGGGTTTTCCTTAGCATTTTCTCTGTTTTAGCATGAAAATCATTTTGCATAATTTTTAGATGTGGAGCCAAACTTTGGTTTGGCATTTCCACAGAAGTAGGTTTACCAAGTTCTTCCTCATTTGTACAAGTCTCTTTATTACCAGTACAATCAGTTTTCTCAATATTTTTCTTAAACTTCTCATCCAAAACTAAAAATGCTCCCAAATGTGAAGTCTTTTTAGTGTCTTTATAATAATAATTTACTAGCAGCTGGCATTTCCTTAGCATCTTTTCTGTTTTAGCATAAAAATCATTTTGCAGAGTCTTTATATTTGGAGCCAAACTTTGGTTTGGCATTTACACAGAAGTAGGCTTACCAGGTTCTTCCTCATTCTTACAAGCCTTCTTGTTACCAGTACAATCAGTTTCCTTAATATTTTTCTTAAACTTTTCATCCAAAACCAAAAACGCTCCCAAATGTGAAGTCTTTTTAGTGTCTTTATAATAATAATTTACCAGCAGCTGGGTTTTCCTTAGCATCTTTTCTGTCTCAGCATAAATCTCATTAGACAAAATTTTTAGATTTGAAGCCAAACTTTGGTTTGGCATTTACACTGAAGTAGGTTTACCAAGTTCTTCCTCATTCGTACAAGCCTCCTTGTTACCAGTACAATCTTCAAAACCAGTTTTCTTAATATTCTCCTTAAATTTCTCATCCAAACCTTTCAACTCCGGCCTGTCCTTCTCCAAATCCAAAGACTCTCCCAGATGTGAAGTCCTTTTATTATCCTTATTATTATTAGTACCAGATGCTGCGTCCTCCTTAGCCCTTCGGCTCTGTCTCAGCATAAACCCCAATTCACTATCAGGCAGATCCATCAATTTTTCGATACAAGTATTGAGATAAGAGTATTTGCCTACAAAATAGCCTACGGTGATGGCTATAAGAACTTTGGGTGTAGGGCCCCAGATTTTATTAGGTTTTAGGTACCCATTTCTCACGGCTTTGTAGGTTAGGAAACTAAGCATCGTGGATAAGGGTAGACTTCGGAAATAGAAGCTCTCGTAGTCACATTCCATCAAAACTCGGATTTCATCTTCGTTGAATTCATAATTTATGCCTTTGGTGAAAACTTTTTCCATCTGGTTCCTGTCGCTGTTTGGAGCAAACGACCAAATGTATCCTCCGGGGAAGAAGGACTTCATGTTTTGCACGAAGTGGTAAAAGTTTCTCATTTTGGATTAAATGTTCATTTTCAAGGTTTTTGGTGGTAATAGTTTTCTGGGTGTCTAGTTTATTTTATCATATTTTGTGAACAGGAGATTTGGAATAAGTTATTGGTGTTTACATTTTGAATTTTGGTAATAACGATTTTTTTGGAAATTTTATATTAGAAAAATGACACATGTCAAATTTTGTTTTTAATATAGGGAGCCATTATATTGGATTTTGTAAAATAAATTTTTGGGCTTGCAACTAGCAACTATCAATAATTACCCAATTGCAATTTATGATATAAAAATTATTTGTAACTAGTGATGTATGGCATCGTGCCTTAAGGCAAATTGCTGGAACTTCCCGTACCGTAATGAAATATTCGAGATATTTTAAACGTTTTCAAATATATTATTACAACAAATACTGTAGTAACTTTCATTATTTTTGCTCTCTTATTGTTATATCTGAGCTAATCAAATGTAAATCATTAATTAATTTATCTCCAACATTAACAAACGTCATTTCATTTAGAATTCAATTAAAAAAAATAGTTGCCTAATTTGCACAAAATTGAAAAAGGGCGCCCGTATAGTCACAGTCTAAACGCATTTGCAAATTATTCTGTGAGACATTTTTACTTATACTGTGCTTACTTGGCGGCATTTTCACATTTTTCAATAGTTTTCACAAATTGGAAAAGTTCTCCAGTACATAAACAGTCTAAACGCACTTGGGTAAACATTTGAACCAGAGTGCGCTCTACTGTGCTTAGCCTGGATAATTTTTTGAATTTTTAATCCAAAATTACAAAATATTTTATGGAAAATAAATAAATATATAATAATTTTTTATTCTCAAAAGCAATTGTTTTGTCAATACAAGCAGAAAGTTTTTTAGATCATTGAAATCGGACGCTTAGTTCACTCAAAAACTGCCATTTTTGCACATTTAGCTCGATATCTCCAAACGGATGTACCTCCTTTGCCAAAAACTACTCATCATTTCTCCCCATCATTACAAATAGAATGCTTTTTAGATCATTGAAATCGATACTCCGTTCTCTCATAAACTCGATTTGTACTTTCTGCACTCTTTGC